>NW_006399810.1:4415279-4439013 GCF_000299155.1 Elephantulus edwardii
TCACCATGTTTCTGTTGCTCATGCAAGTTACCATGAGTGACCACAGTTTTTGAAAGTAGACAGTGTAGGGTGTGTTCACATCAAAGAGTGAGCATTCCCGTGCTCAAAGACATGCTGGGAATGTTATGATTTGTCTATATTTTTCTTCTATCATCATTTATTCATTGCAATAAACCTGGTTCTTTGCAGGGAACTTAGCAGCCTCAAGGTGGAACACCTAATTTTTGCATGTTTCACAGTAGAAAGAGAGCCCCACCATAAACTCACTCAGTCACTCAGTCCCTCTGTCACTCAGTCACTCAGTCACTCACTCTCATGAATTCTGACTCATAACTGACCCTCTGATGGGTTTCTGAGGCTGTAAATTGCACAAGAGGAGACTTCTCCACTTTTCCCTTTGGAATAGCAAGTAAATTTGCACAGCCTTTGGGCCCAGCACAACCATGTCATCATAGTGTCTTCATGTCATCAACTGCCATCCAGTCCTATCTTCATTTCTCTATTCTTGTTGCTACCTCATTGTAACTTTCTCCTTTGTCGTATTTCTTTTTTTATTCTCTCTCCTCTTCTTTTTTATTATTTCTTCTACAGTCCCTTCCTCCACCTGGGCATAATTACGCAGAGTTTAAATTTATGGTCATTTGACCAGTCTTACATTCTTTGAGCTCAGTTTTTATATAAAAATGTCATTGAACTGTGGCGGATTAAGGGGAATATGTAGCTGTGGAGGAGGAAACATACCTGATTTCCGAGGCTAAGAAAGTACTTACCCATGCCACCACAGGTCTGAGCTTCCTTTGGGAAAAAAGCAATTATAGGAATAAATTATTCAAGAAAGTTTCAGAGGATTCTTACCAGGGTCCCCTGCTCAGAAATGATAATCAATTATTATATTTGAGTCATTCATTTGCCTACGGAAATCCTCCTGGATGAATTGATGTTCAATAGGGCAAAACCTTATTAATTTACTCTATATCTGCTTTTAATGGTACATCATGTGGAGTCGTTTTCCAGATGAAATGTCTATGCTTGAATTATTCTTAAACACTGTCCTTCACACAAACTATGATGTTGCTGACCGCTGTCTAAACCCTCAAAAATTAATTGCCATCGAGTCAGAACTAACTCATAGCTGACCCTACAGTGGGTTTCTAAGGCTGTAAATCATGTGGGAGGAGACTGACCATCTTTCTCCCTTGGACCCAGTAATGGACTAGAACTGTCAGCGAGATATGCCCATTTGTTTAGCAGTGCAGCTCTTTTGTTTGGATGGAAAACTTGGTCTTTAGCATCTCACATGCTTTGGCTACGTGGCCACAAGGGACCGATCCTTGAAGAAGGACATCATGCTCAGAAGGGTGACGGGACAGCACAGGAGAGGAAGCCCCCAGATGAGATGGATTAACTGGGGCAATGGGGGGTGGATGTATTGGAGTCAGTAAGACTGCATCAGGATGGGGCAGGATTCAGAGCTATTGTACATAGGGTCCTTATGAATCACAGGTGACTTGACAGCATATAACAACAATAACTCCTAGTGTTACCCTGTGAATATATGACCTTGAATGTGCCCTTGCTGGACAAAGGTAATTTTGCAGATTAATTAAGCTTACTAACCTGTGGATTTTCAAATAGGAGGATTACCTTGCATCTTCACAATGCTTATAAAACAATGGAGGAAATGGAAGAGATTCAAAGCAGGGAAAGCACTTGATATATAATTCCTGAGATGATGCGAGCTAGGTGGAAAGTGTAAGAAATGAGATGTAACCAAGAGAGGAGCACAACTGAACAGACACTTTGGTATCCACAGTTTTGGATCATAAGCAAAAGACCCAGCCTAGATGTCTGATCTTTAGAGCTATGAGATAGTAAGTAGATATTCTTTTATGTTGCTGAAATGTGGTTATTTTTTACAGCCATAATAGGAAGCTAGTATACCAACCATTCATTAGCATATGATTAGCTTAAATGGAAAGTTAGACTAAGATGGGGTCTTGTGCATCTCACTCCAGTTCATCCCCTTTCTCCTTTTGACCATTACTAAGGAGCTCTTGTAGCCTAATGGTAAGAAGCTGTTCTGCAATCCCAAAGTTATGTGGTTCAAATCCATCAACTGCTCTGTGGGAGAAGAATGGACAACCTCCATCCGTTAGAGTAACTGTTTCTGAAAATACACTGAAGGATCAGCTATAAGTTGGTTCTGACTTGACAGCACACAACTACAACAACAACAACAATCCTTGCATAAGGGAAGGTCACCAGTGTAGTATATATTCTGTCCACATAGAATAGGATGAAATTACTTGACCTTTCATAAGTATGTTTCTGGATTTTTTCCAAGGAATATTTCCTAACCAAGTCAATTGATTAAACATGAATGTTCTGATTCAATGCTTCTTCCAGATTATTTGGGAACCAGTTACCTCCCATGGGAAACAGGCTAAAAGAGCAGATTTCTCCTGATCACCTGTATTTGCTGAATTGAGATGTGAGTAGAAAATGAGTAGGATGTAAGAAGGTAATGTGCACTGTTTGAGGAGCATCTGGACAATTCTTAAGTCTTCCAGAATGTAAACCCCACTGCTGCCCTCTGGTTTTGTCTAAACAATGATTGAGTCTCAGTTGATCATCAACTTTATGTAATCAGACAAACATTTAAAAAAACAGAGTTAAGTAGAAGCAATGATGTCAGTCTGGAGACTAAGGTGCACTTGATCCAGGCCATGGCCTCCAGAGTTGCATGCTATGCAGCAGAGAGCTGGACAATGACTAGGGATGATAGAAGGAGAATTGATGCTTTGAGCTGTGGTGTTGGAGAAAAGTGTTGAATATACTGTGGACTTTTAGGAGAACAAACAAGTTCATCGTGGAGAGAGTGAAGCCAGGCTGCTCCTTGGAGGCAAAGATTCTGAAGCTTTGTCTGATATACTTTGGACGTGTTGCAAGGAGGGACCAGTCCTTGGAGAGAGACATCATGCTTGGGAGGCTGGAGGGACAGTGCAGGAGAGGAAGACCCTCGATGAGATGGATTGACTCTGTGACCGGAGTAATTGTGGTAAATGTGTCAGAGATGGTGAGATTGGCTCAGGATAGAGCAGGAGTCAGAGCTGTTGTACATAGGGTCGCTAGGAGTCACAGGCAACTTGACAGCACATAACAACAACAAGAAGAAAGGAAGATACCAAACATTAAATATCTGCTAACACTAAGGATATGGATTTCATGGAGGAACTTTTATCTCTCTATGTGTGTCAATGTGTTTGTCTTTGTGCGTGTGTGTGTGTGTGTGTGTGTGTGTGTACAAGGTTATCATGAACAGTGATCGAAAGTATATGAAAAATATTGTAATATTCTGATCCTGTGATCAGACCTTTGTCTGATTCTTCCCACTGTATTGAATTGCCATTTCCGTTGCTTAAGTTTCCCCTGTAATTCTTTACTGTCACACTATAGGGCTCTCCAGTGGAGATTCTTACAGACTGGGCATAACTGAGGCTTTGTTAGCAGTAATGAAGGCATGCAGTGTCACACTTTCTTTTATCTTGGAAACCTGCTAGATTTGACAGGGGAAGTGTTTTCAGTGCCATTCTATGGCAAAGAATAAAGTGAACTTTGAACATTCCCCAGAGATATATTTTCCTAAAATTCAGAAGACTGCCTGACTTTAGATGTATAAAACTGGATGTCTCCCACATAGGATGAGTTCTAGAGTGATGCAGATTAATCATGACATGTGAGTAAAAAAGAAGCTTCCTTAAAATTGTCTTCACTAATGTTAAAAATTAGAGTTTAACATTAAAAATGAAAGGGTGTGCTATGTTAAATACACCTTTCAGATGAACAGTGCTTATAAAGTTATGGAAAGAGTGAAAGGATATTCAGGAATCATAAGGAGAATTCCACTGGAGCCTTGAAGTTGTGGGATACTTGCAGTTATGTCCAAGGCCCCTTACTAGTGACCCTTGTACATCAGAAGGCCCTGCTTGAACTCACCAGGATATGTGATGCTAATGATTTTCCCTGAAGAAAAATCCTAGATATTATTTATAGTTTTTTTAAAAACAGTAATTATTGCCATGAATTATTCCTATTGATTTTGAAGAGAAGGTCTCTCCTTTTACCCAGCTGACCTGGGATTCTGGGTAATGGTGGCAATAACTTTGAAAACAGTGTGAACGGTATGGAGGTGACAGCTTACCGCCCCTAACTCCACAAGGGGGAACCGCTGCCATCCAGTAGTGGTGTGTCATGTCAGTCCTCCAGTAAAGTTGGATGAACGCTTCTGGCTCTGGTTCTGTGGGACAGCAGTTCCAGCTCTGCTCCATATGAGTGTCTGGTTCTCTATCCCCTTGCTGCTGCTGGTTTTGGTCTGTCATACAGAGGACTCTCTGGCATAGAAGAACACATTGAACTTTCTACCTCTTTCTTAGTAGTTTCAAGGTTTCCATTTTCCACCCCTGAACATACTCCCTTTAAGTCTACAGAGATAGTAAAACTGACCATTCCCTAATTTAGTAATCTGCATGTCTTGTTTGCATATTCACACCAAAAGGTGCTATTTACCTAATTCACATTGTTAGCATAGTCTTGCCCAGCTATGTGGCAAAAGTCAAAGCCATTGGCCAGGAAATCCATTTTGAACAATCAATCTACTGCACAACAATAACAATGCCATTCAAAAGCTGTAAATAGCAACTATGATACACTACTTTTTCAGTATTTGGAGTTTTAAAAACTTCTGAGTGACCGTTTAAAGGGAACCATTATCTCCCCTATATCTGGAACAAAGAAGAGAGAATAGGAAAGTTGTATGGGAATAATTAACGTGATGAACTCATGGACCATGTGAAGCTCAACTCTCATGACTGTGAGTCCAAGAAACTGAATGGTAGCTGCCTGTCAGTGCTGCCACTCGCAACAGGGGTAACAGAGCCTGGATGGAGTGGGAAAAAATATGGAACAGAACTAAAAAAACCAAACAAAAACAAAATACTAAAAAGTCCTAAATATTCAGTTTGCTGTCAAATAGATAGAGACTGATGAAACTCCTGAAACTTTGACCTTTAGTCACTCTTCAAACCTGGAACAAAACTCATCCCCTGTGCTAAACTTCCATTCAAACAAAAGACAGGCCTATGGCTCAGTCACTTTCAACCCTTAGCTGACTCTTTTGCAGGTTTCTGAGGCTGTATATCTCCTTGGAGGAACTTTCCCGTCTTTCTCCCATGGGTCAGTTGGTGGATTCAATCCACTGGAGAAGTACGACCTTTGGGATAGCAGCAGAATCTCTGTGGCCTAGATCACCAGAAATGCTATTTTTTTTTCTCCAACAAAATGATCAACAGTACCAGGTAAACACTACTCCTTGGACTCACCCACCATATAAGGTCAAAAAAGGCAACATTTGTCAAAATTCAGTCCCTAAATGCAGGAAGGATTATGACAGAAGGAGAAATGAAAGTAAGAATTATCAAGAGGAAGTAGGAAGTATGTGATTTCGTCATCTATGTTGTAATCACTGTTACAAAACAAAATGTTTATGAATGGTTGACTGGAAAACCAATTTGCTTTGTGAATTTTCACTCAAGTCCCAGGTTTGTTTTTGGTTTTGTTTTAAAACAGAAAATAAAACCACTCTAACCCAAAACGATGAAAAGCAAACCTACAGACTAGGAACAAACATTTGATAATACCGTCTCAGACAAGAGTATCATAACAAAAGTTTACAGAATACTCCTGGGCCTCCACAAGAAAAAGACTGATAACCCAATTACAAAATTGACAAAAGACATGGGTAGAGTTTTCACAAAGGAAGACATCAAATGCCTAACAGATACATGAAGAAATGTTCCAGATCACTGGCAATGAGAGATACAAATCAAAACCACACTCCATACCATTTCACTCCAGTAGTAGCGTCAAAGTTTAACAGGACAATAAGTAACAAATGTTGGAGAGCATGTGGTGAAATAGGAACTTTCATACATTGTTGGTGGAATTGTAAAATAGTACAACCACTCTGGAAGGCAATTTGGTACTTCCACAAAAAGCTGAACATGGAAATTCTATTGCTTGGAATATACCCCAAGAAAATGAAAACTGAGGCTCAAATGCAGACTTGTAGACCAATGTTATAGCAGCGTTATTCACCATTACAAGAACAAGGAAACAGCCCAGATGTCCAACCACAAACAAATGGATTGAGAAGTTGTGATACATTCATACAATGGAATACTATACAGCACACAGGACCAATAATTTTGTAAATTACTACATAACTTTGATGTTGGGCTTCAATACATATTGAAAGCTTCAGTCCTTGTCCTTCTGCAGCAAGTGCTTCAGATCCTCTTCAGTTTCAGTAAGCAGGGTTGTGTCATCTGTATAACACAGATGGTTGATGAGTCTTCCTCAAACCTGATGCCACATTTCTCCTCATTAGAGCCCAGCCTCCCAGATAATCTGTTCTGCATATAAATTGAAAAGGTATGGAAAGAGGACACGTAGCTGGTATATACCTTTCCCAGTTTTGAACCATGCACTGTTTCCTTGCTCTATTTTGATGGCTGCCTCCTGGTCCAAGTATAGGTTTTGCATAAGCACAATCATGTGTTCTGGGATTCCCATTCTTCTCAGAGTCAGCCACTTTGTTGTGATCCACACAGGCAAACTATGTGCAAATAGACAAACTATGGTTGTGCATAGTTAATGAAACACAGATAGATATTCCTCTCGTACTCTCTGCTTTCAGCCAAGATCCATCTAACATTAGCTAGAATATCCCTAGAACCACATCTTCTTCTAAACCCAGGCTGCACTTCAGGCAATCCAGGATGCACTTTAGGCAATTCTCTGTTGATGTGCTGTTCCAGTGGTTTTTTGATAAATCTTCAGCAGAATCTTTCTTGCATGTGATATCAATTATATTGTTCGATAATTTCCTCACTCTATTAGGTTACCTTTCTTTGGAATGGGAACATATATATATAGCTCATTTCCAGTGAGTTGACTAGGTAGCTGTCCTCCAGATTTCTTGGCACAATATGGTAAGCACATCCAGGGCAGTGTCTGTTGAAATATATCTATTGGTATGCCATCAATTCCTGGGGGCTTGGTTTTTGCCTATTCTTTCAGGACAGCTTGAACTTCTTCCTTCATCACCACAGGCTCTTGAAGCTTAACATCAAGAAAACAAAGATTCTCGCCAGGGGGCCATTTGGCAGCTAGAAAACGAAGACATTAAGATTGTTAACAGCTTCATCTTGCTTGGTTCCACAATCAACATTCTTTGTACCAGCAGCCAGGAAATCAAAAGATGAATTGCATTGGGAAAATCTGCTGTCAGGGACTCCTTTCCCAGGTGCTGAAGATCAAGGACGTCAATATGGAGACTAATGTGCTTCTAATCCAGGCCATGAGCTTCACAGTTACTTGGTATGCATCGGAGAGCTGGACAGTAACTAAGGATGACAGAAGAAGAATTGATGCTTTTGAGTTGTGCTGGAGAAGAGTATTGAATATGCTATGTACTGCTAGGAGAACTAACAGGTTCATCCTTGAGAGGGTGAAACCAGGCTCTTCTTTGGAGACAAGAATTCTGAAGCTTCATCTGACATGCCTTGGGCATGTTGCAAGGAGGGACCAGTCCTTGGAGAGAGACATCATGCTTGGGAGGGTGGAGGGATAGCACAAGAGAAGAAGACCCTCAATGAAATGAATTGACTCAGTGACTGGGGTAATGGGGATGGGTGTGTCGGAGACTAAGATTGGCACATGATAGAGCAGGGTTTAGGGCTGTTGTACATATAACATCACTATGTGTTGTAGGCGACTCGACAGCACATAACGACAGCGATCACAATTACCTAACTTGGGAGGGACTGGAGAGCATTATGCTGAGTGAACTAACTCAGTCCCTCAAAGACAATACTGTATAAAACTTTTGTTGTAGAATGAGTGTGAGGATCCAAGGGCAGAGAAGGTGGAAGCAGAGGGGTGAGGATGGGAGGGGTGAGGTGTTAATCATTGGGGTGCATAATTCAATGGGGGGTGAAGGAAATCAGAAAGATCTTTTTTTTAATTTTTATTTTATTTTATTTTATTATTTTGTGTGTGTGTGTGTGTGTGTGTACCATCAAATCAGATCTGACTGGTACAGGAGGAGATTGCCCCTCCTTCTCCGCATCTGGTGGATTCGAACCGCCTATCTCTGGGATTGCAGTGCAGCTTCTTGCCCCTGGGCCAACAGAGCTCCCCTGGGAAAGATCTTTTGTGAAAAACAATGTATTCAATCTTTGCAAATAAATCAGAATAAAATTTTTTAAAAACGCTGATGCCCTACTTTGATATGCCATTAATGAACAGTATTGATGGAAGTCACTGATAGTTATAAAAGTGTATGCTTAATGTGACTCAGACAACACAGAAAGAATTCTTATCTTTACCAGGTGGCAGGAAAGAAAGCTGAGGCTCAGGGAGGAAAGATTAGCTGTAATGGGCAGAGCTGAGGCAGGAACCCTGCTGCCCTGACTCCTGTTCTAGTGTTCTTTCCACAGGGCCTGTTCCTAGACAGCAGCTTTCCTCCTTGACACTTTGCCTTCTCTTCAAAATCTATCAAGAGACGAGCAAACCTGGGCCACATCCTCACCCGGAATTCTCTCCTGATGATAGTTAATCCCAGACAGAAGGTAGGATTTGCACATATCTGTTAAGTAAGCTTTGAAGAACAAAAAGGTCATTGCTAATTTGCAGAGAAAACCTTTATATAGACAGCATCCTGCAATTACTATAGAGAGGTTAGCTTCTGTCATTTGATCAGGAAGCAAAGAAGGCTTTGAGTAAATTCTGAAATACCCAAGGCCTCAGGGATTACCAAGCTTCCTTTAAAGTGCTTTCCTGCTGACCATCTTTTTTTTTCTACCCTTTTGGCTTGATGTCTTCAACCCTAACCACAAAGCCAAGAACCACAGGAAGGCAGAAAAGTACAGTAAGTGGCTTCTCTTCACTCACCTCTAGCAGGCTCGTTAGAGTTTTAATAAACTATGGCTGAAAATGAGAGGAAAACTCTGATTGCAGATTTAAAGTCTCTGCTGTAATGCTCCGTGAGAGATATGTGAGTAGTTAAAGTTGTCAATGGATCTTGAACTTCAGACACAGGTATCTATTTCATTAAGTCTTCATATATAGATGTGTTTTGTACTGCTCAACTAATTAATACTTATCTTCTTGTTGTATGCAATCAAGTCTGAACCTCTCATAGCTGACCCTCCAGAAGGTTTTCAGAGGCAATAAATCATATGGGAGGGGATTGCCCATCTTTTTCCTGGAGAGTAGCTGATGGGTTCAAACTGTGTGTCTTTACATTGGCAGCATAATTTCTTACCATTTTGCCACCAGGGTGTTCCAGTATTTATATGAACTTTTCCAGATCCCTACTCATAGACTATCTTGTCTCTTTCTTGGACAGCACTGTGAAGACTATGTCAAACGTCTTGATTGGAAGAGAGTTTGTAGAACTCTTTTTGGAAGCAATGTGCAAAGGAATCTTTCCAGATAGGAAAGGAAAGAGAAGTTCGCGTGTGTCTCAGTAGTAGAGAACTGTACTGCTTCAAACAAGGCTAGTAGTGTCATTGTGAAGATTGAGTCCTAAACTCTTTGGCTCCCAAGTACTTCCAAAGAGTTTTAAGTCTCAGATCAACACAGTGACCACAGGGGATGCCAGACCCACAGTGCAGTGCAGATGAAAGTAACATCCTACAAACTGGCACGTAGAATTTTCCTCCATGCTTGTGTAAACCTATAGGTATATGGGTTAATCAGGTGAGGATGCCCCAGTGGTGACTAAGATTGGATTGCCTAATAGCCTTTTAGAATGCAGCACTGGATTCAGATACTAGTAATGTGGAGATATGACATTTCATGCATGCCTATATTTATAAATTCAGATTCATACTGGCTGTATACACGTCAAAGGGAAGACAAAACAGAGGTCTGCAAGGGAAGCTCAGAGTGTTTGTGCAGAGTGATAGATTGGGAAGCTGAAGTTTAAGTGGCACTGGAATCACTTTAGAAAATGGTTTTAGGTGCCGTTGAGTCTGCTATGACTCATGGTGACTCTGTGAACTGAGGATCTGAGTCTTGCCTTATTCTGTGCGATCCTCATCCTCTTTGATATATTTGAGCCCATTGTTACAGTTACAGTGTCAATCCATCTTATTGAGGGTCTTCCTCTCTTTTACTGACTCTCCACCTTTCCCACCACAAGTCCTTTACCAAAGATCAGGCCCTTCTAACAGCCTGCCCACAATATGTGAGATGACGCTTCATGACTTTTGCCTGCAAGGAACACTCTGGCTGCAGGTTCTGAAATGGTATTTACATAAAGAAATAGTGGGCAAGTTTTTAGAAGTTGAGTTCTTAAGTGGGGGCTCTGGTGTTGGTATCTGTAGGGAGTTACTCTGAAGAGCCATGGCTGTGCGCCTTGCAAGGTTCTAATACAGCAGCTCCTCTGGAGAAAGATGAACAGTATCCATCCATTTGATTACAGCCTTGCAAGACAAATGAAGCGATACCTATGAGTCCATTCTGACTTGATGGCAGTGAGCGGGACTTTTTAAAGTTCTTTATAACCTAAAGTTCAACTTTCATAAATTTAAGTGATTATTATTTCATGGATATTGGATATTGTCTGTATATAAAAGCAATTTATAAAACAAAGAAGCAAACAAAAAGTTCATTGCCGTCAGGTCTGACCTGACTCGTAGCTGCCCCTCCAGGATTTTTGGAGGCTGTGCATTTCGTAGGAACAGATTGCCCATCTTTCTTCCAAGAAGCAGCTGATGGATTTGAACCACTAGAGAGGTGCCTCCTTTGCATTAACAGTGCAGCTCCCTCAGATCAGAACTCTCTATGCAAATGGTAAGTTATCTGTAATTATCTATAACCCAGGGAAGATTGTAAAACTTGTGTTAGTTATGATTTCCTTATTATCTGCCCACTATTGGTGTAATGGCCATTGTTTTCTTTTTTTCTGAAACATAAAACCTAATCCTTTGCAGAACTAATGATAATTCTCCTTCCTGTTATGGGTAGGTTACCATCAAGCAGTCTCCAACTCATGGCAACTTTGTGAACAAAAAATGAAGCATTGCTCTATGCTGTGCCATCCTCACCATCTCTTGTGAGATATGTGCTTAAGTTTATTATTGCTGTCACTGTGTCCAACCATCTTGTTGAAGGATTTTCCTTTTTTACTGTCCCTCCAATTTTCCAAACATGATCCTCTTGTCTAAGAACTGGCCTTGCCTCCTCATGGCATTGCTCATATAGTATCACCATAATTACTATTAGCATAATTACTTTTCCTGGCTCCACTGCTTCCAAGACAGATTTGTTTGTTCTTTTGGTAGTTCATTATATATTCAGTATTCTTCACCAACACCATGTTTCAAAGGAGTCAATTCTTTGGCTTTTCTTATCCGTTGTCTAACTTTCCTATGCATGTGAGGCAATACCAGGGCTTGAGTCAACCACACCTTAGTCTTCAAAGTTATATCCTTGTTCTTTGGTCCTTTAAAGAGAAGTCCCAGTGCAGCAAACTTGTCCATTGTGATATGGCATTTGATCCTTTTGTAAAAATACTGATTTATTTACAAAATTTGAGTACATTGCTTTTCATACAATATCCTTCCCATTTCCTTCCCCTCCCCCATCAAATTGTGCAACCCTATGATTAAAAAACCCCCTGCCCTCCACCCATCCTCACCCTTCTGCTTCCACCCTCTCCCCTGGCATTTGATTCTTGATTGTCACTGCCATGGAAGGTCACTCTGTATCCAAGTAAAATTAAATCCTTGACAATCTCAATCATTTTGTCATGATGATGTTTATTAGTGTAGTTGTAAGAGTTTTCATTTTCTTTATATTGAGGTGTAATCCTTACCAAAGGCCTGTAAACTTCATGAGTCAGAGCTTCAAGCCTTCTTCATTTCTGTTTTCACATTAGGAATCAGTAAGTTGCTATGGACGCTAGCCTGATATTATATCACATTAACCTTTTTACAGTACAAGACCTATATCCACTGTTGTATATTCCCAGTGTCATCTCCATCTCATGATATTTTATACTAATTGGTGATAGTATTGGACAAATACTTTCTAAATAATTTTAGAAGGCCAAATTCAGGAAAGACTCAATCATTCATTTAAAAATTAATGAATAATTAATTTTTTAAATACAATTAAAGCTAAAAATGATGTTAAGTTTTTTGATTGTAAACAATCTCTTCACAAAGTTTTGGATTCCTATAAGAAGTTCCTGGTGTAAGATGTTGAAAAAAGGTCTCTTTAAATACCAATATAAGGCAGAAAAAATTTAAATGACTGATTTTAAAAATTAAGTTTATATTGTTTTTTGGAACTTCATTCTGCTCCTACCACTCCACAACTTAAGCCCGTGAACATCTCATATTTTTAGAAGTAATATTGATGACATTACTGTAAATGAGATAGGGAAATAAAAGAGTAACAGAGTCTAATTTTAAAGGCCTGTGTAACAGTAAAGAGTCAGAACTATATTATCCTTTCCATATATTTCAGGGATTACAAGTGTTTCTGTACTCCATAGTCTGTTTCCAGAGTTACAAATCCATCATGCCACCCTTTGCAAAATCATGTAAGTTCAAGCTTACATTATTTTTATCAACCATAAATTAAATATTAATCAACTTTTCTTGGTCTTTAGCCCATAGGTCTTACTTACAAGACTCTTTAAAGGGGAAACACTAGCAGCATGCCAGTTCAGAAATCTCTTGGCTTGGAATAATACTGTCAGCAATACCAATTCCTGTAGTTCATCTGTATTGCTTAACTTGCGACTTCTCTTAAGTGGCAAGTGGAAGTGTCTAAGAGTATTAACTTGACTGTATCTACTCTGGCATGATCAATAGACCACATACACATCTGATGCATTTGATTCCCACAGAATGCATCTCTCCAAAACTGCCTGTGAGAGGTTCTGATTCAACCAAACCTTGAAGTTTATAAAATTATGACCATTTTTATTTTTGCTTTCCATTTGAGTAAAATAACATATTGTAGCTCTGATAAGAAGGTAATGTGGTGGTGGTGGTGGTGTACCATTGACTTGGAGCCCACCCACTAGTGGGATTTCAGAAGCAGTGAAAGGTACAGGAGGAAATTGACCATATTCTCCCATGAAGCTGCAGGTGGTTTTGAACCATGGACCTTCAGGATTACAGTACAGTTTCTTACCACTATGCCACCAGAAATCTGTAAGAAGATACTGTTGTTTGTTGTGTACCTTTGAGTCAGAATCATCCTATAGCTGATCCTCTGACAGGTTTTCAGAAGCAGTTAATCACAAAAGAGGAGATTGCCCATGCATCTCCCATGTAGCAGCTTATGGTCTCGAACCATGTGCCTTCGGGATTGTAGTACAGCTTATTTCCATTATGCCATGAACACTCTCTAAGAAGATGCTAAAACACATCAAACAGCTGTAGCGGGGCTTCCTTTGAGAGACACTGAAAAAGCTCCCCTAAGAGCCCATATAACATGTTGGGCTGCACACTGAAAGGACAGCAGATTGAATCCACCAGCCACCACTCACCACTCTGTAGAAGAAAGATGAAACTCTCTGCCTCTAAGATTTACACCCTTGGAAACTGCATACTGAGCTACTGTGAGGTGGAACAGACTTGATGGCAGTGAGCTAAAAAGCTCTCCACTCATCCTCACTACCTCCTTATAGTCTTTCTATATGTACTGTCAAGTGAGAACCAACTCATAGTTGGCTCTCTAGTGGATTTTCAAATGACGTAAATTGCATGGGTGAAAATGGTCTTTTCCCCCCAGAGCAGCTGGTGGATTTCAACAGCATCCTTTGGGTTGGCAGCGTACTTCCTTACCACTGTGCAATCAGAGCTCCCTACCTCCTCGTATGTTGCTGTTGTTTTATACCATGAAGTCAGAACCACCCAGAGCTGGACCTCCAGTGGGTTTTCAGAAGCAGTAAATCACCCAGGAGGATAAGGCCAGTGCCTTTGGGTTAGCAGCCCAATCTCTTACCTCCTTGTATACTAGCTTGCAGTAATTTCATACATTTTACCGGTTTATTGATTTGGAATAAGGCATCACTGTTTCTAGCGTCTGAAGAGTTTCAACCAAGATAACCTGTCAGTAGCCTTAAAGTATCCAGTCTCTTGTCCTCTTTGCTTAGCTAACATGTTACTGAGCTTACCAAATCAAAACTTTTCATTGTCACTAATTTTAGAAAATCTATTGCTTTTTCTGTGACTATATTTAATACATAATATGATATATTCATTTAGGCCACTTGAGCTCTGGTAGCATAGTCCACAGGGAGCTGCACTGTGAATCCAAAAGTGATGCCTTCTGTTGGTGAAATCCACTAGCTGCTCCATGAAATAGAGGTACTAAATCTCCTCTAGTGTAATTTACATCGGTGAGAACTCTCTGGAGGGTCAATTGTGAGTCAGTACTGACAAGGTGGTAATGCATTTAGAGTGCCTGAATGTAGGGATTTCTGGTAGCCTGCTGGTAGGAAGATGTACTTCAAACCCAAAGCACTTGGATTGAAGCCATCAGCTGCTCCGTGGGAGAAGGATGGACAGTCTCCTCTCATGCACTTTACAGCCTCTGAAAATCTGCCGGAGGGTCAGCTATGAGTCAGTGACAGCAAGATGGCACACAGCAACAACACAAACATATCCCTATGTGGATTGAAATTGTGTCTTTTGTCATTGAGAAGCCTTGTGATTGTAAATAGACTCAGGCATTGAAGCATGATCCTTCCCGGGTCAGGATGAGAATTAGGCTGCTGTCAGTTTGGAAAATGTCAACATATCATCACAGTTAGTAATATTTTAAAAAAGTGACGGAATACGTGTCCAGTCCTGAAATGGCATGCTACTTCCTCTTACAGCTCATAGACTAGAAGTGGTCACACGGTTCCACCCAGACACGAGTGTCTACAGGGCTAGACTCGGGATTCATGGATGTGTATGCACTTTGCTCCCTCCTTCGCTACGACTTGGGAATTATTGAGAACTTGCTTCATCCTCTATGCTGTACTGGGTGCAGAATCAGATTCTGAGAAAGGCAAGCCAAGAGTCCAGTGGGGAAAATAGTTGGTGAAGTTGTCCCCAAACTGGCCTGTAAATTCCATAAGGGCTGAGTGGGTTCCCGCCTGTCTCACACTTTTTATCCCTAGAACCTAATTGGGTTTGCCATAGCATTGATAATTAAAACTGTGTGGAATAAGTCAATGCACATGGACACGGTGACAGAAGTTTGATGACTGGTGAGTCTGTCCACCTGCGTGTTGCTTTTGTCTGACTGGGCACGGAGATATTGGAAGATTCATCTAAAGATTCACTCCTAAGTATGGTAAGCATGGCATCCAGTGGCTCTGTCTCTCTCCCTAGCATGAGTGCAAGTGGGTAGTGATCAGTCTCCATGTAGTCTAATGTAGCAATTTCTCTGAAATCAGGGATGGTAACCCTGGACCATGACTGTGCAGGTGCCAAACACCTGTCCATTGTTGGACCCTTTTAATAAACAAAGATAAGCAGAGCAAGCACCCTCGATCTGAGGCAAGCTGATTCATTGGAGATGAGACAAGCCTTGGTGGTTGTCTTCCTGAGAACAAAGTGTGATCATCAATCTAAGATCTAAATACCACTGGAGACAGGAAGAGATACCTAAGGTGATTTAGAAGATGCCCCTAATTTCCATCTGTGGAGCTGCAATGGGGGGAGCCCCCGAACACCTAGTCTTTCTTCTGACCCACATCGGCTGGCACTGGGGCATCTCTGCTCTTCTAAGTTCCCTAGAGGTTTAGAATGTCATGTGCAGCTATTGGCTCCTTTGTGCTGAGCAGTGAACTCTGTGGTCGTTTGTGAGCAGCATTAAAAGCCAGGGAGTGTCTTGTCCGTAAGATTCCAGGCACCGCAGTGCTTCACCTCTGCCTGTGTGAGCTGGTCCCACACCAGCCTGGCTGCTCTGAAGGAGACAGAAGACAGTGCTGACCTGCCACCAGCCAGGATGAATGCTACTAGAGTGCCTGGAGTAGATAGATTTAAACAGTTCTGGAGGGTGAGTAAAAGGACACACTGTAACTTACTGGGGTGGGGTCGGGGGGAGTTCAATTTCTGGGGGGAAAAAATAACTGGCTATGGGAGAAGTGCTCTGAGTCACTTAAAATTATTGTACAAACCCCTTTGGAGAGGTTCCATCAGACTTATTCAATGCTTTGCCAAAGGTTTAGAATTTAATTTTAACTAATCTGCAGTGGATGTAATCAGCCCAGTTCAGCTTTGAGTATTAGAGCAGAGTTTTCTGGAAGAAAAGACCATTTAGTATATGAGCCAAAGTAAGATGGTTAACTATTTCTACAGTCACTCATGAAGCCCAGCGTTAGCCCCTGTGAACAGACTTAAGTGTTGAATGTGATCGCTAATAGGCAAAATCTTAACAATAGATGGTGTGTGTTTTCACTCAGACTATATTTGACTGAACACAGGAAAGCTGAGAAAATCTCAATCTTTTGCATATTAAAGTATTAGAAAGTAATAAGGCAATTGTAATCACGAACTATTCAGATGTACATTACACACTGCATACTATTACCATAATCCTTTGTAATGAGCAGATCTGTGCACACATTAGCACACAGCTTCTGAAATCGCAACTTTTGTCTCTCTTGACAGAATGCTAACAAATCAGTGGAAGCCTCCTTTACTGCTTTTCAGTGATTACAATCCTAATTTACAGCAACAAGTAAAACATCCTTTGTTGAATGTTATTGTTAAGTTCTGTCGAGTAGACTATTCCTTATAATGATCCTGTGAACAACAGATTAGAACCTTGTTCTATTCTGTGCCATCCTCACCATCTCTGGCAGGTTGTTATATACCAAGAACAACAGTCTCTGACTCAACACTCAAGCCCAATTCAGGGAGATGCGTGCTCCTGCCCCGTGTCAATATCAGAGGCAAATCCTCAGAGAGTTTAAGAAAATGAACCGCCAGTGACCATGAAGGGGACTTCAGAGAGCCCTTACACATGTAGTACAGAGGTGAAATGAAATGATGTGCAAATTGCCATGACTAGCTCCAACATTTTGTGGTTCTGTTTGGTTTTGCATCCTTTAAATGCTTTTGTCAGCACTCTGCACATTAGAATCATTTTATCACATAAATTAGTACCAGGCACTTCTGACTATAGGTGAGCTACTTTTCTTTCTCTGTGACACTTTAAGTCATTAGAGAAGAGCCCAAATTACAGTTTTGCTTTGTCAATTGCTTAGTAAGCCACAGGATCTATTTTCTTAGGCATGCAATGATGAGATAATGTGAATTTGCCTGTAATTTTGCAATTGCATCTCAAGCAAAGGTCTGCATTTAACTGGGTAGAACAAAAATAATTTCTTCCCTGATTAAATATAGTAATACTATATGAGTATTTTGTTTGCATGCATAAAAGGATATTAAAAACATTAATGATTAAACTAAAGAATTAGAATATGTAGTTTGCAGAGCCTAAGTCGAGTCTGAGAGCCAGCTGTCTGGGATCTGGGATTAGCCTTTTGCCTTTGGGCAAGTGGCTTAATGGCCTTCATTCCCAACTGTAAAATGAAAGATCCCTCTCAGATACAAAATTCAATCTGAATACATGGGAAACAATTCCTATCCTGTGCTAAATTCACCAATTATCTGGCTACCAAAGGAAATGAGATTGAGTCTAGAAGAGTGTGATTAAATTGTTTTAGTATTGTGTGAGTTAGTGGAGAACCCTTACAACATCTTCACTCACATCTGGCTCCAGATGTTTGCAGGTTCATTCTTGGTGATATCCAATATAAGGGCTTGTAGCCATCTGTAGTTTTCTTGAACAGCAGAATAGTTTGTGTTTTCTTCATAATAATCTCCAAATGAAGTTGAAAATGTATTGCATTCAGCATGCTGAAACTTCAAAAGAACCCCTCAAATAAATGAAGGTTCTTTGACTACAGAACCAAGTGGGTCAGATACAGAAGTTTAGCACCCTCCCTTTTCCCTGTCTCTGGAAGGAGGGCTCAGATCAACATAAGAAGAGGCTCAATTTTCACTAACCAATAATGCTGGCTTAGAAACATCCTAAATTCTAATTAAATAGAAAAACTCCTTAGTTAATGCAGTACATTTCCATCAAATTGGAACCTACTCATAGCTGACCCTCCAAGGGGCTTTCAGAGCCTATAAATTGAGTGAGAAGATCTGCAGATTTTTCCTCCCAGTGGATCAGCTGGTGGATTCGAACCACCTGCCTTTGGGTTGGCAGTGCAACTCCTCACTCAGTAGGCTACCAGCGCTCAATAGATAATATAGCTATGTTGTATTCAGAATTTCTCCTTATCATAATTGCTTTTGCTAATAATTGTTAATAGGGTCCTTAGGAAAAGACACATTGGTAAAGGTTGAGAGTCATCAGTAAAGAGAAGATGACCTTGCATGAGATAGATTGACATTAGCAATAGGCTTGGAGTGAGGCGGAGTTCATGAGGGTGGTGCAGGATAGGACAAGGCTCCTGTTGTTTGTAGAATTGATGTGATCTGTAGTTGACTTGATGCCATCTAACAACAAACACAACATATTTTTTTCAAAAATCTGAGATATATTAAAACGTTGTCTGAATGCAAATATTGAAAAATCCTCTTGGAGAATTAGTCATATAACATCAGATGCATCTTAACAAAGACACAGTGTTGGCTTCAGTTGGCTTAGTGTCCTAGGTTGGCTCTCACTCTGAGGTGTGGGTTTGATGGAGCTCCCAAATGTTGTCACCTGGTCCAATGGGACCAGTGTCTTTGGAAGCAGAAATCTCCAGGTGCTGATAGTCAAGCTTCCTTTCATAATCATGGTATTGAACTTCAAGAAATCTACTTTGGGCGCTGATGTGGAATGAAACTAGATTTATTTTCATTTAAAATAATGGCAGTCATGATTTTGAAAACTCTGTGGTGTTTTGTTTTTTTTTAATTGAGATCAGGTGAAAATAAGATGAATATTCTTTAAGCCAGCAGAGACCAGCATGTTGTTGTTTGTTAGGTGGTATTAACGACTTCATCTTACTTGGATCCACAATCAATATACTTGATACCAGCAGTCAAGAGATAAGGAGCCCTATTGCACTGGGAAATTCTGCAGTCAGGAACTTCTTCAAATTATTGAGCAGTGATGATGTCAGTTTGAGGACCAAACGTGCATCTGAGTCAGGCCATGATCTTTTTAGTCACTTGCTATGCATCTGAGAGCTGGAGAATGACTAAGGATGACGAATTGAGGCCTTTGGGCTGTGCTATTGGAGAAGAGTATTGAATATCTCATGGACTGCCAAAAGAACAGATCTGTATTGGAGAAGGTGCAGCCAGAGTGTTCCTTGGAAGCAAAGATGATCAAGCTTCATCTTGCATGTTGCAAGGAGAGGTTATTACTTAGTGAGTGACATCATACTTGGAAAGACGGAAAAGTGACAAAAGAGGAGAAGATTCTCAAACAAGTGGATTGACACTGTGACTGCAGCAATAGGCTTGAGTGTGTGGGAGAGGATGGGGATGGCACAATATAGGAGAGATGTTAGATTTGTTATTCACAGGGTCACTATGGGTGATTCTCAATGGCACTTAACAAGAACAACAACATTTTAAGCCATTATCTTCCACATTTGCTTGACAGTAGATATCTTTGCACCTAGAAATCTGATCTGAGCTTGCTAGAGGAGGCAACATATATATTTTTTTCTATGTACTTTCTATTGTTGATTTAAAATGACATGAAACAGCTCAAAATTGAACATTTAAGAATAGCCACGAGCATGAAAGCCAGTGTTGGAGCAAGTTTGAACAAGATACCCTCTTTTAATCTTATTGTTTCTGTTCTTCTTGCCTATGGTGGTTAATTTACCTCCCTAAACTTCACTGTCAGTTATATATATGGGGAGAATGTTAGTCAAACCAGTGGGGCCCTTTATCTAGGTATAATAATGTCTTAGAAAATGTCAATTGTTTTTAATTATTAATACCTAAGCTCCACCTCTTGGAAGCAGGAGTGACATGCACGTCCTAAATAACATGCCTCCATAAACTCTGTGAACATTGATCAATGTCGAGAGTTGTAGAGGGGCTTCAGGCCTCTTGTTCATAGGGTGGCTATGAGTTGTACTCGACTCAAAGGCAATCAAGAATAACAACAAGCTCCTCCCCAATGCAATTAAGTCAAAATCATTATGAGTGGAGTCTAACTAGCAACAGTTTTTTAAAGCTCCCTGTACTCATCGATCTATCACTATTGCTGATCAGGTTATTCTAAGGGCAGCTGTTGTTGTTGGGTATAGTCTATTCATGACTCTCTAGGTGGTTTCCAGAGACAGTCAGCAGCATCATGGCAAATTGATCATCTTTTGTCCAAGGAGCAGATGGTAGATTTGAACTTTGTGTCTTCGGGATGACAGAGAAGCTCCTTATCACTAGGACACCATAACTCCCTATGGACAGCTGGAATGGAGAATAATGATCCCACCTGAAGTTCCCTTCTGGTTCCAGCATATTAAGATTCTAATAATTATTTCTAAAAGTAGAACACTAGTGAGGGTACTGGGGTGAGAGAAGGGGCTGACAGGGTCAGAAGGAGTGACTCCGAAGTGATGGTATTATGAACTTTCAAATCAGAACTGGCTCATGGCAAATTTTCCAGTGAGCTTTCATAGACAGTAAATGACACAGGAAGAAATGACCCCTCTTTCTTCTGAAGAGCCGTTGGTGGATTTAAACTACGTGCCTTTGGGTTGGCAGTGCAACTCGTTACCCCTAAGCTATCGTAATTCCCCCAGACATCAAAATGCCTATAAAATGTGCAATGTCTCAGCAGAAATTTATTCATTTTATAAAGATAATCTTTGTAGTAAGTTGTAACCACAAAAATATTTTTCTCTTTTGTGTCTTTAGTTGTGCTTTGAGTGAAAGTTTGCAAAGCAAATTGGTGTTCCATTGAAAGATTTCTACACATTGTGTTTTATAGCAAGAATGACAATACTCACAATGTACTCAGACTCTTCCCACTTCTTCCCTGTAATTTTCCTTTCATTAATCTTTCTATCTTACACCATTCTATTTAAAGGGTGTTATATTTGTGCAAATTCTGGTCTTCTGACCTGATATGGTTGGTTATTTTAAGGAGTAAGCACCTTCCTGCTGTTACTGGTCACCTTAGTTATAAGGTCTGTTGCTTGGCACATTGTTCGAAGGGGCAGTTTCTTGGAAAGGGACATTAGACTTGGAAAATTCAAGGGTCAGCAAAGGAGAGGAAGACATTCAATAAGGTGAAATGACACAGAGACTGCAGCCATGGGGTCATGTATGTTAGAGATGGGTGGGGGGGATGGCCCAGGTTAGGACAAGGCTCAGATCTGTTGTTGATAGGGTCACTATGAGAAGTAGAGCTCAACTCGATGTCACACAACAACATTGTTTGGCTGAAAGTTGATCCAAGGAGGTGAATTCTATTCCAAGTTGAAAGGGTAACTAAGGTTATCTAGTCTCAGGGATTTCACTAGTCTCCATCTGAACAGTAAATCAGGTCCTTTTTTTCTACTTTTGAGGGTTTTTAATCTGTGTTTTCCTCGACTCTATCCAGGATCTACTCTTTGATTTCTTTTAGAGTGGACAGTAGTGGTAGCCAGGCAAGTTCTTCTGGTCTCAGGATCATGAAAATTGAGGTTCACATGGCTCGTATAATGTGATCTAAAACAATTTTTAAATAATCCCAAACAAACAGATTCATCCTAGAGAGGGTTAAACCAGGCTGCTCCTTGGAGGCAAGGATTCTGGGGCTCCGCCTGACATACTTTGGACATGTTGTAAGGAGAGACAGGTCTTTAGAGAGGGACATCATGTTGGGCAGAGTAGAGGGACAGCGCAGGAGGGGAAGACCCTCTATGAGGTGGATTGATTCAGTGACTCGGATAATCGGGATGGGTGTGTCAGAGGCAATGAGATTGGCACGGGATAGAGCACGGTTTAGGGCTGTTGTACATAGGGTCGCTATGAGTCGCAAATGACTCGACGGCACATAACAACAACAACAACAAGTATCAATACATCCCCAAGGCTAAAACTCTATGCTGACTTACCTTTTGAACCAGAGGCTCTGGTGGCATAGCTCATACGGAAATGCACTGACAACCAAAAGGCTACATGTCCCTGGCAGTTCAAATCCTCCAGTGGCTCCAAGGAAGAAACCGGGGCAGTGAGAATCTGGATGCTCAGGACCTAGGTGTAGCTCTGCTTCTCAGCAGTTGGGTTGAAAAGGCACTCTCTCTGTGAACCTTAACACGATGAGGTTAGACTATATTGCCTCTTAGTGCCCTCCAACCAGGCTATTCCCATGCTTCTTCCTGAGCTGTTTACTTCAGGTTGTTGGGAAACAGAGCAGATTGTTTTGAAGTTATTAATTCAAGTCAGAAACACAATAGGAGAGCTGCCCCTTTTCTCCTAAATGACTAATCAATCATACCTAGTAGTGTGGTTTAATGGAACAGGTTTTGCTATTAGACGCAAGTCAGAATCTTGATTTAGATCCTTCCAAATACTAGCTATTTGATCCTTTTTGGGTTGCAAACTGTCTAAATGGAATATATATATATATATATATTAGAAGCAGCTGGTAATACCACCTCATAATGTTTTGAGAGGAAGACTAAGTTTTGTAATATTTGCACAGTGCATAGTGAATTTTCTTGCACTTGACTAGGTATTCAGTTAATGATGTCCAGGATATTGATAATTGTTGGTAGGGATTACATGTACCACTCCACAGACTTTTCAAGAATTTTATTAAAGATGCATCACTTTTTATTTAGCTTTCTGACTTTGTGCTTGTGCCTTCAGTACTTTCACAACAATTTTCTGCTCCCCAATAAAGAAAGCACACTTGGTCCTATCTTGGACACACTTAACGAACATGGAACTACCGTAAGCTCTGCTGACGTTTTTTTGTTTTTGTTTTTGAAAACCTCATGAGAACTTTAAGTCTCACAGCATGAACCCCTCTTAGTCCACCCGAGCACACACCACATGCAGATTTTGGTGCTTTTCCAACCTTCTTGGTATAAAGATAAACAGTTCTGTTGCCAGGGCTTCAGGATAGCCTAGTTCTGTTAGAGGATGGGTGTAGGACAGCCTATGATGGTAAGTCAGACACTGAACCATTTTAAATCCCTCTACACAGTGTCGGCGGAGGAGAGAGGACTTCAAGAAATTTCAACGCAGTGTTTTAGTGGTTCTGCATGGCTTTGAATAAAGAGGCCTTGAGGTCACAATGGTGCATTTTTTTAAAGTCTGGATTTTTAAAATTGAAGTGTTGATTTTTTTTTGTTTTATAGTGGTTTACCTAAAAAGTTCATTAAGTTCATATGAATTGCTTTTCACACCAGATCTTTCCGCCTTTGCTTTATCCACCTCTCCCTCCACACATCAAATTGTGTAACCTATGATTAAGAATCCCCTCCCCTCCTTGGATGCTTATACTAATTCTACAATAATGGTCTTATACAGTATTTGTCCTTATGAGACTGAGTGAGATGACTTCGCATAAAATTCTCCAGTTTCTCCCATGTTAGTTTGTTATTGTTGTTGTTATGTGCCATTGAGTC
>NW_006399810.1:4441143-4456169 GCF_000299155.1 Elephantulus edwardii
CGAGTTGCTATAATCAAGGATGCTTTAGGCAGAATATTAAATGATCCAGGAAGTATTAAAAGAAGATGGAAGGAATATACTGAGTCATTGTATCAAAAGGAATTGGCAGACACAGAAGAATTCAATGAAACAACATATGAGCAAGAGCTTGTGGTGATGAAGGACGAAGTTCAAGATGCTTTGAAGGAAATAGCAAAAAATAAGGCCCCAGGAATAGATGGTACACCAATTGATGTATTTCAGCTGATAGAATCCAACGATACATCAAAAAAATAATTAACTTGAACCACAAGTTCCTATCAATTGATGCAGAAAAGTCCTTTGACAAAATCCAACACTCAACAAAATAGGATTAGAGGGGAATTTCTTCAACATAGTCAAAAGTATATACACAAACCTGAGAGCCAATGTTGTTCTCAATGGAGAGAGATTAAGGCATTCCTGTTGAGAACAGGCACTAGGCAAGGATGCCCAATATCACCTCTCTTACTCAGTATTGTATTGTAAGTCTTAGTGATAGCAATAATACTAGAGCATTTCTTAATGTGTCTATTGGCCCCCCGAATGTCCTCCTCTATGAAAACTCTTTCGATGTCTTTTGTCCATTTTGTAATTTGGTTATAAGTCTTTTTCTTCTGGAAGCTTTGTAGGATTCTATAAAGTTTTGTGATGAGATCCTTGTCTAAGATGATATTGCCAAATGTTTGTTCCCAGTCAGTAGGTTTTCTTTTCATCCTGTTAGAAAAAGTTTTTTATGAGCACAGAGATTTAATTTTTAGAAGATCCCATTCATCAATTTTATCCTCTTTAGCTTGTACATTTCTGGCTCTATTTATTTGGCAGTCCATTTGTGCCATAGAGTAGGCCTTCTAAGCTTGGTCCCAGTTTGTCTTTTATGAACTTTATAGTTTGGGACTTTAATCATAGGCATCTGATCCATCTTGAGTTGATCCATTTTTGTGTACAGTGGTGCATTTTGAAGAGAAAGGCATAGTGGTGGGACAAATAATAACGTCAATGAGTTTGTATTGGTGAACAATGGAAACTCACTCACTCTCCTACTATCTTGCTCTAAGGTTGGATATATGAGGTATCTCACTTTATACCTTGGCTTTCTTTTTTTAAAAACCCATTAAATGTCTTTCCATACAAGCTTGATCAACTGTTGTCAGCTCTTGGAAGAAAAGAAAGAAAATTAAAAAATAATGAATTGAAACAAATTTATTTATTTAAGAAATAATTACTCTTAATCAAATATCAAGTGGTATCTGGCAGTGACCAGTTTTGGTGTCAGGTGGCACTAGCCTTGCTTTCCATTTGGCCTTCAATACTGTCCCTTTAGAAAAAGTTCTTTGTTTCTTTTTTAACCAACTCTCAAAAATTATTAATTTGGCTCTGTATTCATGAACATTAAAAGCTGGAAATTACTAAATATTTTATGATCTTCAAGCTTAAATGCATATCTGATTGATATAAAGGAGTAAAGAATTGAGGGAAAGGGAAGGGCCTCCTCTTTCCAGAATTTGCTAAATCAATGCCAATTGGATTTTTACTGACATTCCATGTGTGTAATTAATACAGGCCACAGCAGGTGGTCTGGGAAGAGAAGGGAGTTGCCAGGAAAGACTGACGATGTTTCTCATAGACCTTAGGTTAGTCAGAATCGGTCGGTCACTCATTGGTATGGTGTCAAAACTGACTCATAGCTAACCCTCTAGTGGATTTTCCAAGCTACAAACTGAGAAAGAGTGGATTGTCCATTTTACTCCTGTTGAGATTTGAGATTTCTCCTGCTGTGGATTTGAATCACCAGAGAGGAGCTCCTTTCAGGTTAGGTGCTCAGATCTCTCTTAGTTAGATCTCCTGTTAGATCTCCCTTAGTAAAAATGACACTTCTCTTTTCCTCACATGGTACAGGGTGACTCACTAACCCCTGGCATCCAATTGATTCCTACTCATAGTCCCCTTCTATCAGGTCTCTCTCTATCTGGTTTCTGAGGTTTTAAATGTTTGTGGGAGGAAACTGGCCATCTTTCACCCAGAAAGTAACTGGTAGATTTGAACTTATTACCTTTCAGAGCTGCACTTGGAATTAGTCGTTTTGAATTCCTGGGAGGAAAATGAGGTTCATATAAATGCTAACAGTTGATACCTCTAAGAAATATGCAACAGCTCATTCTTCTCAAAAGCTGAGAGGCTTCTGCATCAGAATTTATTTTTGATCATCAAAAATGCTAGTCTTGGGATAGTAAACAGGCTAATTTTTCCATCTTGGATACTCTGGCCAATAAAGGGTGTCTAAATACACACTTATAGTTCATACTGTGCTGAGTTTCTTCCCTCCTGCAAATATGTTCAGGAACTCAGGCGCATTGTTGGTTTTCTGTAAAGATTTCACTCCCTCCTCCTATAGTGCTATTGATTAAAGAGATGGATGGAACTTTCTGATGGGCTAGAAGAACGGAATTAGAATAAATAGGGTCTATTTTTTTCCAAAGGTCTAAAAAGAAAAGCACCTGAATTCACCTTGCATGCTGGCTAGAGCTGTGATTTCTTTTTAAAAATAAGAATAAGAAAGAAAAAACCTGAATAGATTTTTTTATTATCTGTTTCTTCAAAAACCTTTTCCTATCCAACACAATCTTCTAGAAATCTGCTTTGCCTTGTGCTCATATAGGAACCTAGTTTTTGTTATATAGGGCACTTTTAAAGAAAATAATGGTGAATATTTTATGAAGAAAAAGTCCAGGTATGAAGTATAAAGTCTCAGGTGAGTTGCCTCATAGCTAATAACCAAAAAGCCAACGCTATTGAAGGCAGAGAAGCCCAGGGAAACAATCTTTAAATCAGAGATCTGTTTTTATTTCATTTTTAAAGAAGTTCTTTGCCCTGTTAAGGATCTGTGCTGTGTTACTTTCTTGTAAATGTTGTCTGAGCCAAGTTCCTATCTGGAACAATGTGTGTATATAGTACGTACTGGTAAGATTTAAAAAATTGTTGTTATTATTTAAGCATGATTTCTTACACCTTAAAGAAGGAGGGGAGAGAAACCCCTGATAATGAAACCCTTACACCAAATAGGTCAAGAACACTCCTTTCATAGGACAAATAGGCTTGGATAATTCGTAATCATTCTACCCCTGTTATCTGTAAAATAGGAATAAGGTTACTTCTCTTGTAAAATTTTGTGAACAATATACATGGAAGTATAAAAGTAATATGCACGTATAGCACCTATCCTCAACAAATAGTTTCTGTTTTCATCTTCTTAGGGTACCAGAAAGGAATAAGATTTTAGCTACTTAATGGAGATTAAGAGTGTGTATGTGCTCAATAAATAATTCTTGAAAAGATGCATGCCTCCAATCCAGTTATGTCCACATTTAAATTGAGTAATATCACTTTCAGAAAGCCATCAAATGTTATTTTTAGCCAACTTAGTTCCTTTGCTGCAATTAACATTATGTAAAAATAACAGCCTTGATACCTTTGCCTCTGCTATTTCTATTTTTATCTGGCCCTTTTTAGGAATGTTGGCTCATTCTGGCTGCTAGCTATTATATGTATAGATCCCACACCTTTGAGCTTCAGATTGCAATTTAGCATAGGAAGTAGTGCATTTCTATTCTATAACGTCTCAATTGTGAAAAAGCCAAATCTCAAGTTCATTGCCCTTGAATTGAAACTGACTCGTACCTGACTCCATATTGGATTTGTGAGGCTCTAAATAGTACAAGAGGTCTGGTGACAGTCTATAGGGAGCTGGGCTGCAAACCCACAGAGAGTTTGAATCCTTGCTGGCAGTTCAAATCTACCAGCTCCTCCTATGGGTTTGAAGCCTCTAAAAACCCACTGAAGAATCATTTATGGTGGATTGATTCCAACTCCATGACAAGGAATTTATTTTAGTAAAATAGCATGGCAGAATATTTCTCATCTTTCTCTTGTGAAGACGATGGTGGATTCGAAGCACCAGAGGAGGATGGCCTTTGAGTTAGTAGTGTAACTTCTTAAAGAACAGGCTCTCAGAGCTCCCTGTATAAATTAAGGGTGGGGGTGAGGGGAGCAGAAATAACCTAAATGAAAACCCATTAGCCCAAGTCTCATATGGGACCTATGATAGTAAATTTCTGTCTCCTGCAGTAAGTCTGTTTTCTGTGTTATCCCCTGCAGGAATGCTGAGTGGTAAGGACATATTTAAAGACTCTTTTAAATCAGGCTGCTCTGTCTTTGCAAAAACTTTAAAGATGAAACAAGGTCTCCAGCTGAGCAGGCAGTTACTATTCAACTATGTTTCCCATTTCCCCCCTACCAATTGTAGAGTTTGTGTATAGCATAGCAATTACTTGTGTGGGGGGGCAAAATAATAATACAGATTTCCTATTGTATGAGTCTAGCTACAAATAATAAACTTCTCCCAATTCTACCCTAGTGTATTCCATACAGAGTTTAGCCAACACCTTGTGACCAATTAATAGACTAGGCATTTCAATTCAATGCCTTTTCTAGGCACAGGTAGCCTCTGGGCAGTGCAGTGGGAATATAATGGAAAGGCACATAAGAAAAACAGACCTGAACTCATCACCTAGCTGGGGAGATTAGCATAAGGCTCTATAGGGCGGGGTGAGAAGTGCCAGGAGAGAAATGGAATGAGGAATTTTGCCTGAATCACAAAGAAAAGGTAGAGTTCCATTAGATGCCTAAACATAAGTTACATGTTGCTCTGGGTACCAGATGGATTCCAAGCAAAGACAGAGTGTGGTCTGAGGTGTCACTCACTCACCCACTCACTCTTTGCCTTTGAGTTGTACCCAGCTTATTCCTGACCCTCTATTGGTTTCCTGCTGCTCCACTGGGCTTCTAAAAGCTGTAAATCATGTGGAAGAAGATTGCCACCTTTTCTCTCTCAGTTTGAAATTGTGTTATGTGCTGTGGAGTTGGAACTGACTCACAGTTGACCCTTCCACAGATTATCAGATGCTGTAAATCACAAGGGAAGAGATTGCCTGTTTTTCTTCCAAGAAGTAGTTAATGAATTTGAACTGCATGTCTTTGATTTGATACCACAACTCTTTACGACTAGGCCACCAGGGTTCCTTGTTCATGTTTGGAGTATAAGAATTCATGATGGTCTAGAATTTTGTGAAAATAAGGCATATTCCACTAGCGGAATTCCACTAATTCCATTTGTGGAAAGATGGTGTGATGTTGGAAAATGAAAAAAAAAAAAAAACAACAAAAAACCCATTTGCCATTGAGTCTCATACCGCTCCTGGATACACTATTGGAGTAGAACCTTGCTTCATAAGGTTATCACTGGCTGATTTTTCAGAAGTGGCTCAACAGGACTTACTTCAGAGGTGCCTCTGGATAAACTTGAACCATTCACTTTTTATTTTATTTTTTTTAGTCCTTTTTTTTCCTCAACCAGCAGCTTTTTCTACCATTAGGTACTACTGAGATAAAACAAAATTTGTTTTAAATATTCTAAATCTTGGATTTCATGGAAGGAGAAAAATATTGTCCATATTCTACCTCATTCATCTGTCTCATTGCTGTTGAGTCAAACCCCACTGATGGCTGACCCTCCACCAGGTTTCTGAGACTGTAAGTCACGTGGGAGGAGATTGTCCATCTTTACCTCCTGTAAAGCCATTGGTGTATTCAGTCCACGAAAAGTACAACCTTTGGGTTAGGTGTGCAAGTCTCTGTGGATTAAGCCACCTGAACTCCCTTCTACTTTGTTGTTGTGTACCATCGAGTTGGAACCAACCCATAACTGACCCTCCAGGCTGGTTTTCAGAGTCAATTAATTGCACAGAAGGAGAATGTCCATCCTTCTCCTGCAAAGCAGCTAGTGGACTCGAACCTGAACCTAGTGCCTTCAAAACTGCAGCACAGCTGTCTGCCACAAAGCTACCAAAAAGCATATTATGTGTCTGCTACAAGGCAGCAGGAGCTATGCTGTTGACAATATTTCATTCTATGTTTTAGTATGTTTATCGAGCCATTGTCTGAGGAATTTCACTTTCCTGTTCTTGCTTTGCCTTTATTGTAGCAGTTAAAAATGAAAATGATAGTGGTGCTGAAAAGAACCTCTCACCAATTGATAATGGTGAACGCACTGCTCAGGGATGCTGACTGTGAAGCTAGAGACAAACTGAGGCCTGGGGGTGAATGGACAGTGGATTCATCAATCCATATCCATATTGATGAATAGGATGAAGTTGAGAATTCTTGAGCTGAGGCATGTCAATTATTTTAGACACTAACCTGAAATTAGTGCATTTTCTATTCATAGTGGTCATTAAGTAACAGTTGGCGGTAATTCTTCCTCTGTGTATGTTTATTTAAGTAAGCAAAATAAGATGTCCTTAGGCGATTGCATTATTCACTGTCACAGTGGAATCAACACACTCTGCTTACCACTTGCACGAGTCCTGGCTCATGACCATTTACATGCAGATTTTAATACCATATTGAAAATGGTGGAATGATATTACTATACATAAGAAGAACAGTAGACTTTTAAATGACTTCCAGGGCTTTTTTTCCCCCCCAAGCATTACTTTTAAACAGAAATATTCTAGAAATCTTGGTGCAATTGAAAAAGCCGGATGACTTTTTGTGGTAGGCACCATGCAAGTAAATATATTCTTATTTAAGTACCATTTTTATGTGATTGACATTGGTGTTAGACTACTCATGGAATGACAAGAGTTCTGGATTTGTTGGAGTCTTAATAGGTAAAATAATGAATGGAAGGGTTAAGTTTTGATTCAAGCCTTAAGTGAAGGCTGATATTTTAATGAGCAGAAATTAGATTAAGAGGATGTGAGGGGCAGACTGAATGGAGGTCCCAGATAAGAGTGCCTTGGCAAGATGCAGATAATAGAAAGGCTGTGTGTTAGCATATTGAGCAACAGTACAGAAAACAAGTTTGAAATGTGGGACTTCTTTTCAGCGGTGACCTCACACCCATGACATCATTCTTTGCCTCAACAGTCTCTGGTGACTGCTTGTCAGCAGCAAGTGAAAGCAGCAAAATGAAAAGGCGGGCCAAGAAACAATTGCTACTTGTCTGTGCTCCACTGATCAAGAGAATTCACCATCCTGCTTGTGCTTTCCTTCTGCTTCCCCACAGACGTGTGGACCACTGTGACACAAGACAGAAACAGACTAGCCTCAGACACCTCATTGTGGAAATATACGTAAAGATAGAAACTTGTGAACAGCCAATGTGGCTTAGCTCTGTAAAGCCCAGTCACATGATTACTTGTCAGAGAAACTGTTTTATTTCCCTGAAAAACTATACCCCACCATGCCCCTTATCTTCATAATATTTTTTCTTCAACTGTTTTCCTTATGTACTTATAAATCTTTCCCATTCCCAAGAGTGGGTGTAATTTACAGAAAATAAATTTCATCATGACAAAGGCAGCTCAAGTATATGTGAGATAAGGAGATTGCACCATGAAGATGCCAGTGGGGTGAATGGGAAGGAGATTGTCCTAAAAATCAGCGCCAAGCCTTATGTTATTGTTGTTGTTATAGACTATTGAGTGGGAACCGAATCATAGCTGAATCTCTAGTGGGTTTTCAGAGGCAGTAAATCATGTGGAAGGAGATTGTCCATCTTTTTCCCTGCAGACCAGCTAGTGGATTAAAACTACGTCCCTCTCTGTTGGCAGCACAATTCCTTATCACTCAACTACCAGAGCTCTCTTAGTAGGTTTGAGCTTTACTAAGAGTTAAATGAAATACAAAATATAATACATAAGTATACACATTGATAACATTTGACACATTAGTGCATCTAGAAATAAAGAAAGTAGATTTTCCTTTGTGCTCAATGCTAATCTCTCACACTTGTTCCTAGGTATCCAGTGCCTTGCTTGCCAATGTAAATATACATTCATTTACATTTCCTAGCCCATTGTGTAAATGGTATCACTCAAGTAGTGCTTCACTGTCAGACTCCTCTTTCCTAGCCATTCTACCTTATGTGTAGCCATACCTCATTTGGTTTTGTTTGCATTTTCCTAATGAAGACTATTATTGGTTTATTTACCTGACATTGCCTGCCATTCATTTCTCTTGTTTTGTGAACTACCTTTTCAAATCTGTTACCTACTTGTTAAATTGTTGTTGTTGTTATGTGTTGTCGAGTTGCCAGCAACTCACGGAGACTATATGTACAATAGCTTTGAATTGTGCCATATCCTGAGCCAGTCTCATTGTCTCTGACACACCTAATCCCATTACTCCAGTCACTGAGTCAATCCATTTTATCCTGGCTTTTCATTTTCTGCACTGTCCCTCCACCCTTTCAAGCATGATGTCTTTCTCCAAGGACATGTCCCATCCGGCCACGTGCCTAAAGGATGTGAGTGAGATGGAACTTCAAAATCCTTGCCTCCAAGGAGCAGCTTGGCGAGGTTTCACCCTCTCCAGCACAGACCTGTTTATTCCCTTGGCAGTTCACAATCTGTTCAACACTCTTCTCCAGCATCAGAACTGAAAGACATCAATTCTTCTAACATCCTTAGTCATTCACAAGTGATTGTGAAGATCATGGCCTGAATCAGGGATACCTTAGTCTCCAGACAGACATTGTTGTATGTTGTTCAGTACTCTAGAGAGGTGTCTGACAGCAGATTTTCCAGTGCAATTCATCTTTTCATTTCCTGATTGCTGGTGCCAAGAGTGTTGATTGTGAAATCAAGCAAGCTAAAATTGTTAACAGTCTCAATCTCTTCTCCATCTATCATGTAGCTGCTAATTGGACAAGTGGTAAGAATCTTTGTTTTCTTGATGTTGAGCTTCAGACCATATTGAAGATCATAGTGCTTGACCTTCTGCAGCAAATGCCTCATGTCCTCCTCAGTCTGCGTTAGCAAGGTTGTTTCATCTGCATAGCACAGGTTGTTGATTAATCTTCTTCCAATCCTAATGCCACTTTCCTCTTTATAATAGTCCAGCCTCCCAAATGATCTGTTCTACATATGGACTGAAAAGATATGGAGATAGGATGCATCACTGATGCACACCTTTCCTGATCCTGAACCTGAACCATGCTGTGTTTCTCTGTTCTGTTCTGCTGCCTCTTCCTGGTCTAAGTGTAGGTTTCACTTGAGCACAGCTAAATGTTCTAGGATTCCCATACTTCCCAAGATGAGCCAAAATTTGTTGTGATATAGACAGTTAAGTGTTTTACAGAATCAATGAAACACAGATAGACATTCCCAGGTTCTCTCTGGTTTCAGCTAAGATCCATTTAATATTGGATGTTATGTCCCTGGTGCAACAGCCTCTCTAAACCCAGCTTGCACATCTGATAGCTCTCTGCTGATGTACCGTTACAGTCGTTTTTAGATAATCTTCAGCCGGATTTTGCTTGCATTATATCTTATTAAATTAGAAGTTTTTATTTTTAATGAACTTTTGGAGGTGGGGTATTTTTAATTTTAAATTTATTTTAATGAAAGTTTACAGAGACTTTGGATTTCCATTCATTCATTGTTGCACTTTTCTCCCTGCCCACTCCTCCACCCTAATTTGCTTTTCTTTTTAAAATGTAAAATAAAAAAAATTCTTTCATTGTTAGTCAATTCCTTCCCCCTAAGTCCACTCTACTATGCAACCTTTGTTCTAGACTCCTGTCATAACAATAATATCTAATCATAAATCCCTTTTAAACAGTTCTCTCCCTCATTTCTTTTAATGCAGTATACATTATTTATTCCCTCTTTCTCAGTCTCCCTCCAACCCCTATGTCAGTCCTCTTTTATAACAGTGGCATTATGCCGTATTTATCTTTTTGTGACTGAGATATTTCACTCAGCATAATGTCCTCCAGGGTCACTCATTTTGTGAAATATTTCATGAGTTCCTTGTTTTTCAATGCAGCGTAGTATTCCATTGTATGAATATTCCAGAGCTTCTCTATTCATTCGTTTGTTGATGGGCATATTGATAAAATCTTTACACAGTCCTCTGACAGACATATCACTGGCAAATACATGTAACTTGTTTTAGTGAGTATGTAGTGGAAGCAGCTATTGGTTAACACTATCATTCCTAGTGACACTATAAACAAAATATCAGAACTTTGCCCTATTCTGCACCATCCTCACAAACAATGACTGCAATTCTCAAGTCCATTGTTAACTCACCATGTCAATCCATCTCACTGAGGGTCTTCTCTTTCATTGACACTCTACTTTCTTCTGCAGGTGTCTTTTCCCAAACATTTTTACCATCTTTGCTGCCAAAGATCTTCCTGGTTGCATTTCCTCCCAGATAGATTTGTTTGTCCTTTTGGCAGTTCATGGTGTAGTCAGTGTTCATTTGGAACACCACAATTCAAAGGCCCCAGTTCCTCCATATTCTTTAGTCATTGTCCAATTTTCACATTCTTTTCAAGCATCTGAAAATACTGTGGCTTGAGTTGGGCATGTGTTAGTCTTTAAGCTGGATATTGCTGTTAGGTGCCACCACATCAACTATGGCTTATAATGATCCTATGAACTATAAATCTGAACCGAGCCCTAGCCTGAACCATCCTCATGATCTCTCTCATGCTTGAGCCCACTGTTACAGTCACTGTGCCAATCTATCTCATTGAAGGTCCTCTTCTCATTCATTGATCCTCTACTTTCTTCAGCAGGATGCCTTTTCCTAGGACCTGGCCCCTTCTATCAATATGCTCAAATGTGTATGAGGTGAAGTTTCATCATCCTTGCCTCCAAGGAGTCTCTTGGTTGCACTTACTCCAAAGGACACTTGTTTGTACTTTTGACAATCTGTGGAATATTCAGTACTCTTTTCAATACCCTAAATCAAAAGCATCAATTCTTCTTCTGTCATCCTCAGTCATTGTCCCACTGCAAATGCATAGAAAGCATTTGAAAATGCCATGGCTTGACTCAAATGCACTTTAGCTTTTAAGATGACATCATTGCTCTTTAGCACTTTGGAGATGTCCTTTACAGCAGATTTTCCCAACCCAAGAGGTCTTTTGTTTCTTTGTTTGAAAACACATTTTTGGTGACAGTTTTTATTTGTATTATGGTAGATATTCAGAAAATAATTAATAGGATCAAGCCAAATCATACAACTTAGAGTAGTGATGTCTAAATTAGTGGATATATCACTCCTTCATTGCTATTACAAACACACACACACACACACACACACACAGAAACACACACTCCATCCTTTTGGCCTGGTGTAAAAAATAATTTGCTGTTATAGTTACAAACTAAATCACAGTTTGTTGTGTTTGGAGAGAACATTTTTCTAAGTGGTATAGCACTTGTCTGTCAGTTTGCTGTAGTGAGATAATTTGTGGGTTGCTGTGGTACTGAATGTTATGCCTCTGATGTGTCAAATGCCATAAGGATTACCCAGGGTGGACAGGTTTTAGTAGAACTCCCAGATTAAGACAGACTAGGAAGCAGGATTGGTCATCCACTTCTTAAGTAACAGACCTTTGAAAATCCTATGCATAATGACAACAACATTGCTATCAAGTCAGAGCTTACTCATAACTGACCCTTCAGTTGGTTGTATTTTGTTTTTTGGTAGGTTTTAGACATATGGTCAGTTTTGCTTTTTTTTTTTTAAATACTGATTTATTTACAGAGTTCATATACATTGTTTTTCACACAGTATCTCTCTCATTTGCTTCACCCACTCCTTCCTCCACCCATCAAATTGTGTGACCCTATGATTAACCACCACCCCTCCCATCTTCACCTCTCTGCTCCTATCTTCTCCCCCTTCCTTGGGTCCTTATACTCATTCTACAATAATGGTCTTATACAGTATTTGTCCTTATGGGACTGAATTAGTTCACTCAGCATAATGCTCTCCAGTCTCTCTCAAGTTAGGTAGTAATGAACAAAGTCCTTGTTTCTGCATGCTGCATAGTATTCCATTGTGTGAATATACCATCATTTCTCAATCCATTCAATTATGGTTGGACATCTGGGCTGTTTCCATGTTCCTGCGATAGTGAATAATGCTGCTATGAACATTAGTGTACAAGGTTCTGTTTGTACCTCAGTTCTAACTTTCTCAGATTATATTCCAAGCTGTGCAGTAGCTGGGTCATATGGAATTTCTGTGTTCAGCTTTCTGAGGAAACATCAAACTGTCTTTGATTTCTTATTGCTATTGCTGTTTCTTATTGCTATTGGATGTTGCTTGTAGATTCAAGTAAAATGAAATTATTGACAACTTCACTGAGTATGATAACAAAACTGATATAGACACTTTTCTTTTTAAATGTTATTTTTTATTATGGTAAAATCCTCTGCCATTTTAATAATCTTAAAATGCACAACTCAATGACAATAATTAATTATGTTCATCATGTTATTTAACCAGAGGGCTCTGATGGCCTGGTGGCAAGATGATACACTTGAATCACAAGGGCTTGTGGTTTGAGGGCTCCAGCTGCTCCATGGGACAAGGATGGGCAATCTCCTCGCATGCCATTAACTGCCTCTGAAAACCCTCCAGAGGATCAGCTCTGGGTCTCTTTTGACTTTATGGTAAACAACAACAACATGTTGTTTCACTGCCACCTTTATCCAATTCATTTCTTTTCCTCATCCTTAACCAAAACACAGGTTTTGCTTTGGATAAGTCTTATTTACCAACTGATTCCCCTAATGCTTGCAATTTTGGTGATATAGAATACAAGTAAGATTTTCTTCCTTACTTCCTTCTAATGCTGTAGTTTTAAATTTTGCCGTTAGGTTTCTTTTCTTATACAAGTTTTATAATTTTCTTCTAAAATTGTTTTATTCTACTATTTTCATCCAGAAATATAATGTAAAAGTTTACCTTTATGTCTAATTTTAGATGATTTTCTATATGCTGGAGTGTATGGAATAAAGGTCATTGTTTTGCGCATGATTATCTGCTTCATCTCCTGTGGTATGCTCGAGGTTATACAGTTTTGTGGCTTGCTTTAGCTCTGATTTGTTTTAAGGTATTTTTTAAAATAAGATACAAGTTCTATGTCCAGATTCTTATTAAACGTGCATGCAGTTGGATCCTTATTCTAATATCAGTTGTTGTGAAGATTGAATTGCCTTTGCAACAAATAAAAATGTAGTTGTCTATTTGTGTGTGAGGGAGTTTTGGTAGAGCAACCCACAGCAAATCATACTGTTGACCCAAAGTCAGAGTCTCCAGTGATTCAAGTGCAGCAGAGTCTCCATGGAAGAAGGGTGGATGGCTTACTTCTGCTGTGATTTACAGCCTCAGAAATCCAACTGAGGGTTGTTGCCGTGAGGTAGAACTTGACTCAATGGTAGTAAGTTTCAATTGATGGATTTACATGTGTAAGTTTATTTCTCATCTCTATTCGGTTGCATCGATCCTTTTTTTCATTGATTTTTTTTTTTCAAAAAATCCTCTTGGCTATTTTACTGAATGTTTTGAAATCTCATAATGTTATTCCTTCAAATATATTAACAACTTTTCAAAGTTGTTTTACTATGATAGATTTTTTTTTACATTTCCCTTTGAATTTTAGGAATATCTTGCCAATATCTACCACAAATTCTGCTGAAATATTTATTATCATACCTCTGAATCTATAGATTAATTTGGGAAAAATTACATCTACCTAATATTGCTCTATTAAAAATATCTATTTATATGTTCCTTTATGTCTTTCAGCATTGTGTTATAGTTTCAAATACATAGGATTCACACATATTTTGCCAGATTTATGGCCAAGTACTTACTATGCTTATTGTTATTCAAATGGAAAATTTAATGAAAAGTTCTTCTTTTTCATGCTGAATAAGATTAGGGATTTGTGCTGTTTATCCAAGGTCCCAACCTTTCTTGCAGTTCAAATCCACCAGTGGCTCCGTGGGAGAATGATAGACAAATACCTTCAGTGTCATTTAAAGCCTTAGAAACCCAGTAGAGGGTTTTTAGGAGTGGTTTTTGGCTTGATAGCAATGAATGGATGAGTGTAAGTACTTATATAGAAATAAGATTTATTTTGTATATTGGTCATTATCCTGGCACTTACTTAAGTGAACTTTTTAATTATTATAGGGTTTTTGCCTGTGCTGTCAGATGTTTTAGATAAGGAACTTCAAGAGGTTCAAGCAGGATTTAGAAAAGGCTGTGGTATGAGACATCATTGCTGATGTTAAGTGGATCCCGGCTGAAAGTAAAGAATACCAGGAAAATGTCTATTTATGCTTTATTGATGGTTAAAAGGCATTTGACTGTATAGACCATAACAAGTTACGGCTAACATTGAGAAGAATGAACACTTGATTGTGTTCATGCAAAACCTATACCTAGACCGAGAGGCTGTTATGTGAACAGAGCAAGGGAACACTTCATAGTTTAAAATTAAAAGTGAGTGCATCAGGGTTGTATTTTACATATATATATATATATATATATTATAAAATATATATAGTGTGTATGCTGAAGAAATTATTTAAAAAACTAGACTCTATGAAGAGGAATGTGGCATTAGGATCAGAAGACTCATAAATAACTTGTGTTATGCAGATGACACACAAACTTACTTGCTAAAAGTGAGGAGGACTTGAAGTACTTGTGGAAGATCAAGGAATGATGCCTTTGAAATGGATTACATCTCAATGTAAAAAAAACTACCCCAAAGATTCTTACCTGATATTTAACTTATAGGCAACATCATGATAAATGGAGAAAAGATTGAAATTGTCAACAACTTCATATTACTTGGATCCACAATTAACATTCTGGGCACCAGCAGTCAGGAAATCAGAAAATGTATTACACTGCGAAAATCTCCAATTAGGGACCTCTCCAAATTATTGATGACTAATAATGTCAGTCTGAGGACTAAAGTGCATCTGATTGAGGCCCTGGTCATGATCACTTGCTATGCATCTGAGTGCTGAATAATGAATAAGGACGAAAGAAGACTCTTTTCAAGGAGAAGAGTGAATTGGGGATGAGGCGAGAGGGTGGGCAGGGAGAAAAGTGCGACA
>NW_006399810.1:4456269-4487020 GCF_000299155.1 Elephantulus edwardii
TCATTCAGGTTACCCATTTCTTCCTGAATGTGGTTCAATAGTTTGCAAACTATTTCTTTCAATAAATGTGTCCATTTGAGTTGTCAAATGTATTGGCATAAAGCTGCTCGAAATACTTTTTTTTCTTCTAATATCTGTTGAATCTGTAGTATTAAAAAGACCACTCTCTCCTGATATTGGTAATTTTTATCTTTTGTCTTTTCCCCAATCATTGATATTTTTCATGTTCTCAAGAGTCAGCTCTTGGTTTCATTGATTATTCTCTTTTATACTGCTGCTTTTATGCCATTGATTTTGTCTGTTATTATTTTCTTTCTTCTGCTTCTTTTTAGGTTCATTTTTCATATATATATGTTTTAAGGTAGAATCAGAGTTCCTTCATTTAAGAAACTTTATTAATATAAATATTTAGTGAGTTAAATATGCCTGTAAGCACAGCTCAAATACTATGTTTTTATTTGAATGTAGTTAAAATAAGTATAATTTCCACTTTTATTTCTTCTTTGAACTGTGGGTTATTTATAAATTGGGCTTTAGTTTCCACATACTTGAAGGATTTTTAGAACTCTTTATTGATTTATTTTGGGGTTGAGGTGTTAGAAAACATACTTGGTATAAGTTGCATTTTGAAAATACAGTTAAGATTTGCTTAATGGTCCCAGATTTGTCTGTCTTGCTCGATGTTTTGCATGTATTTTAAAAGAGTATGTCTTCTCTTGTTAGTGGCTAGTGTTATATAAATATCCATTAGGTCAGGTTGTTCACGCCCATTAGGTTTATAGTGTTTTTCACGTCTTCTATAATCTTAATTGATTTCCCCTTTATTCATTCCATTTATCTGTGAAAAAGTATTAACATCTCCAATTCTAATTGTAAATTTATCTGTTTTTCTTTGCTTTCTTATCAGTTTTTATGTAATGGATTTTTATAACTCTGTTATTTGCTGCAAACATATTTAGTTTAATAACTTAATCATTGGTAAAATTTTTTGTTCTGACATTTACTTTGTCTCATGCTTATATACCTACTCGCACTTCCTGTTGATTGTTTGCATGGCATATCACTTCCCATCCTTACACCTATATGTTGTTATTGAAAAGTTCCATAGAGTGGCTTTTTAAGTCATAGTTACCCTGTATACAGCATAACAAAGCTGCCCAGCCCTGTATTACCATCACAAATTTGCTGTGTTTAAGCTTTTTATTACAACCACTATGTCCCTTCAACTCATAGAGGATCTTATTTTTAGTTGACTTTTTATCTTTATAATATGATGTCCTTCTCCAGGAACTGTTTTTCTTGATGACATGCCACAAAGAAATGGTACAAAGTCTTATCATTTGTGTTTTTAAGAAGGATTTTAACTGTAATTCTTGTAAGATAGATTTGCTCTTTTTCAGGCAGTCCATGGTATATTCCATATTCTTTTCCTGCACTGTAATTAAGAGACTTCAATACTTCTTCACTCTTCCTTATATAGTGTCCAACTTTCATGTACATATGAGTCAGTTAAAAACAAAACAGAAACCAAAAAATGGCTTGAGTCACCTTAGTACTTAAAGTGTCATCTTTCCTTTGTAACCCGTTGAAGGCATTCGGGTTTTTGCCTGCTGTTTTCATGGATGCTAATTGTGAGTTCACGTAAAATAAAATTGTTTGCAGCTTCAATATTTATTGTTATACTGCTTCTTGCCAAGATGTGAGAATGTTTGTTATCATAGTATTTCATTATGTTGAGGGGTGAGCTCAGTTCAGCTCACTGCCTTTGAGTTGTAACCAACGCACTCTCTTGGGTTTCTGGGCCTGTAAATCACACAGAAGGAGATTGCTTGTCGTTCTCCCAAGAAGGTTCTGCTGGATTCAGACCGTCAGAGAAGAGCAGTCTTTGGGTTGCTAGTAACTCCCATGTACCCCCAGAACTCCCTCTGCTGAGGTGTATTCCATACAAATGTTCTTACTCTTTTCTATTTGAAGTCTCTTCTTTTAGCTACATAGAATTAGTTTTTCTCTTTTGATCTGTTCTGACATTTTAATAATCTTTTTTGGAGAATTTTTATTTCATGTGAATATTGATAAGTCTTTTGCTATTTGTTTTCTATCTTCCCCATCTGTTCCTCTTTTGCTTTTGATTCTCATTTCCCTCTTATTTAGTTTTCTTTTGGGTTATTTCAATTTTTTATTGTACTAATGAATCTCCTTTCTTTGATATTTAACTAAAATTAATTATCCTAATATTTTAGTGGGTGTTTTAGGGTTCACAGCATCTATATGATTATCTTATTGTTGTAGTATATCTGGAAGTGTTTATCTGTGGTTTAATGCATTCTGTATACTCAGGCAAATATTTGACATACTGACATTCAATGCAAACAGTACCCAAGTGTTTCAACTTAACATAAAACTTATACTTAAATATAACCTTAGGAAGTGATTTCCCTCATTCCAGGGATTGTACTTCAAACATGTTGTTCCACTGTTCTCAGCAACAACAACAACAACAAATCTATTGTAATCCTTATCTTTGTTTCTCTTTATATATTTTTTCTTTCTGATGAATTTTAAGATTTTGACCTATTACATGTTTTGAACAAAATTATTTTGATGCATTGTGATATTGTTGTTGTTGTTGATTGCCATCAAGTCAAGCACAACTCATAATGACTCTATGAACAAAAGACTAATGCCTTTGCATAACTATCACCATTTCTCCAATTTCATAGAGTTTCCAGAGGCATGTGATTTAGGCAGTGGATGCCACTCCTGCTTCCAAACCTGTTTTACAACTGAGAGCTCCACCAAAAACTGTCCACGAGGGGAAACCATTCTGGTATTTGATATCCTCATGGCACAAGGTTCAGCATCATAGCAAACCCAGGTTACCTCATATATCACATTGACAAAGAGTGATGTGCAAAGTGGAAGAGTGTTCCTTCTACATGGTACAGTTTATATTTCCTTTGAGTTTTGTTAAACATGCTGGATTTATAATAATTTCCTGCCTCACCTGAAGGAAGAATGTCACAGCCATCCCCATTATAAGAGGCCGCTGTCTTTGTCTGCCCTGCACACTACTCTGATCCTCTCTGTGAGTGGTCACCTGATGTCCCTCTCAGGTCTACTAATAAACACCAGTTTGCTCCTTGGGGCCAGCTTCTCTGTCTCTCTTGCTCACTACTCTTTTTCCTATCTCACACCACCTATCCTTCATCATTCTCCCCCTACTCACTGATGCTCACACATTCCCTTTTTTCTTTTACATTAATTAAATTTTGTATGTGTTAAAAATTAAACCTGTTGCTGGCCAGCCACTTCAGACTCTAGGAACCATACAATGGGGCCTGTCAGTCATGTTTCCAGGGCTGTGTCCTTAGTGAGCGCTAACTAACATATCTTTCATCAATGGAGCAGCTAATGAGTCTGAACCGCCAACCTTCTGGTTAGTATCCCAGTGTTTAATCACCCCATCCTTGAAAATGGATTACTATTTCTTAAAATTAAAACCTTTCTGATTTTTAAAATTTTACAAATCCTTTCTTTGGCAATATATAATATTGTATTAATTACAGTATGTATACTTTTTTCATTTCACATACTGTAATTTTCATCTTTAGAAGTTTGATAGGGTTTTTAAAAAATGTATCTGTCACTCTACGTAACTTTCTGAACTAAAATAATTATTTTAATGCCCTTGTTTGTCAGTTTTATTGTACTTACCACTGTTGATTCAAATGCAAGAGAATGATGAGTGTGTGTGTGTGTGTGTGTGTGTGTGTGTGTGTGTGTTTATAATTTTCTAATACTTTACATGCCTGGAATTTTTAAGTGATTTCAGAGTTCAATCTCAGGCTAAGAATTCCACATTTCTAAAGCAAGAACTTTATGTACACTCTACTGAATGCTTCATGAATCTTGATTTTTCAAGTTTGCATGGTGATAACAGGCATTATTCCCAAAACTATCTGAGCACAAGGCAGTGTGTTCTTTCTCCATACTTGGATTGTTTCCACACATGAATATTTTAATCAGTACTCAAATGAATAGTCATGGGGAACCTCTGCAGATTTCCAGAGTTCTCTCTCTACAGTTTTCTTCTTTCCTCTCTCATGAAATTCTAACTGCATCAGACTCTATAAACAAGAGTGTCTAATTCAGGAGATCTTCAGGGCACTAACTGGAGTCCCTTACTATATCTGAAGCTACAACTTGGAAAAATTTCACATCGTCACTCTGGCAATCATAGAGTCATCTCATTCATTTCTCATTTTTCAGGTGTCTATTTCTAGCTGAACTGTATCTTGGAGAAAATAGCTATGTTCTTTTTTTCCCATTCTTTATTGTTGTTCCAGCCAGATGGTAAGGATTGTTATTTGAGCTTGTCCAGAAGTGGAGTGGAGATATAAAGGAGATAAGGAGATTATATATATATATATTGCTAGTGTTGAGGGCTGTGTTTGAGTCTTTTCATTACTGAGAATTTGAAATGTTTTGAGGTACAATTTTGTTGTTCTTAGGTGCTATCAAATCAACTACAACTCATAGTGACCCTATGGTCTACAAACTTGAACCTTGTCCTTTCACTGCTATTATTTGTTGACTACAACTCATAGCCGACCTCTGAACAGTGACTCTGAACTTTGCCCTAGTCTTATCCTGTTGTTACAGTAGTCAGTCCATGTTGTTAAGAATCTTACTCTCCTGGGCTGATCCTCTTCCTTTCCAAACATGTTGTCCTCCAAGAATGGGTCCCTCCTGACAATCTTCCCAAATTAGGTGAGATGACGCTTTATTGTCCTTAAATCCAAAGAAGGGTCTGGTTTTACTTTCTTCAGGACAGACCTGTTTGTTGTCTTGGCAGACCATAGGATATTCAGTAGTCTTTCCCATAATCATTACTTAAAGACGTAAATTCTTCTGTCACTTCTGGTCATTGTCCAGCTTTCAGATGCGTAGCAAGCAATTTTTCTTCTTTTGCATTTGACTGTGTAAGATATGGAACAAATAATTGACCTTATTCCGAATTATACAAGAAGATACTGGATTAGGAGTCAAGGGAACTGAGTCCTGCCTAATGTAAAACTATGAATTCCAAGTCATCTTTGATTTAGAATTTATTGTATATAGATGATGAATAATGACAGAAAAGGGATTTCATTGTAATTTAGGTGGACAAATACATGACATAAGAAATAGTAGAGCAGTTATGGTGCTTAGTTAGGCCTAGTATATGAAATCCCACCATGAAATATGTTATATGAATTTTTATATTAATTCACTGTCCTTTTAAGTTTTTAATTGAATGGCATTCCTCTAGACCATATAATGTTTATATTAGCATTTTAAAGCAACTCATTCTTGTGCTTTATTAATACTAACAATTACTGTGACTGTAATGATTGTACATGCTATAGTATAAATCAGTTCCTGAGTTGCAGATCTATTGTACATCGTGAATGGTTGTATGAACCAAATGATAGGAAAAATGAAAGTTAAAGTCAGTGAGTTGTCTAAGCAAAGTCACAGACTACCAAAATGAGAAGCTTTATTATTGCCCTAAATTCTACTCTTCACATTTAAAATATGCAAATTCCCAGTTGGTTTACTCAGACAATGGTGCTGGAAACTAAAGGAGTGACCACTTTATAGTACTATGTACGTCCAAGTACTAGATAATTGCAACTGAAATGTGGTGCTCCAGTGAGTAGGGAGTTGCAGTGTTAACCCAAAGATTGCATTTCTCTGACCATTTGAATCCACCAGTGACTTCGACAGGAAAAAGTTGTTCAGTCTCCTCTCATATTATGTATACGTTGTTGTTGTTATGTGCTATCGAGTCACCTGCGACTCATAGCGACCCTGTGTACAAAATCCCTAATCCCTGCTCTATCCTATGCCAATCACGTCGTCTCTGACACACCTAGCCCACTACCCCAGTCACGGAATCAGTCCACCTCATTGAGGGTCTTCTTCTCCATCCTCCCAAGCATGATTTCCCTTTCCAAGGACCGGTCCCTCCTTGCAACATGTCCAAAGTATGTCTGACAAAGTTTCAGAATATTTGTCTCCAAGGAGCAGCCTGGTTTAACCCTCTCCAGGACGAGTCTGTTTGTTTTCTTGGCAGTCCATGGTATATTCAATATTCTTCTCCAACACCACAGCTCAAAGGCATTGATTCTCCTTCCATCATCCCTAGTCATTGTCCAGGTCTCTGATGCATAGCAAGTGATTGCAAAGACCAAGGCCTGTATCCAGTGCACCTTAGTCTCCAGAGTGACACCATCATGTATAGCTTCTGAAAAATGGCTGGATTTTGGAAAAGCTGCTGTTCGTCACTTCCACCTCAGTGGCAAGGAGTTGAATTGTTTTGTTGACCTTTGCTTAGTACAATTCATTGATTGCATTGTTGCCAGGTGATGTTTCTAAAATTAAAAAAAAAACACCCAAAACCCAACCTTATTATTTCTTTTTCATTTATTAATTATCTCCAGTAGTTCTCACTTCTTAAAACATTTTAGAAACCAACATAACAGAGATTGCTACCACTTTCTAACAGAATTCTCTACTATAAGGACAGGTCTTATCTTTTCTACACCTGCTGTGTGCTTTCAAGTTTACTGCTTATAGACGTGTTTTATTTTCTTCCTAGGATGTATGCTCTTTTTTCCCTCTCTGCTTAGAAAACACCTGTTGTTGTTGTTAAGTGTCATTGAGTAGCAATAATTAAAAAAAAAATCTCCATTAGTGTCAGTATCCCTAGTAGTATCAGTGCCTCCTTATTTTGTACCAGTTCATATTCGTATATATATTTCTCACGTAAGATTGAATCAATTTACTTTTGTTAGCAGACTTTCAAGGTGTTGATAGAGGCCTATTTATTCTTTTTTTAAATTTTATTTGATTATTTTTTGTATGTATACTGTCAAATCAGATCTGGCAGTACAGGAGGAGATTGTCTCTCCTTCTCCAGCAGAGGAGGCCTATTTAATCTTAACCAATGCAATGATCTCACTTAGATTGTTGTTGTTGTTAAGTTCCGTCGAGTCGCAGGTGACTCATAGCGACCCTATGAAGGAGAGTCCTTGACACTTGGGTGCCTTTCATCCTTTCTCCAGGTTCATAGGGTTTCCGGAGGCAAGCTATTACGGAAGTGGATGCCACTCCTCCTTCCACGCTTGTTTTAATCGGGAAGCTTCACCCCGATTAGAAACTCAAAAATATTCATTAATTTGAGTAAATGAAGGTGGTGGTATTTTTACCGTCCAGTTGAAACTGACTCAGAGCTGACCCTCCTGTGGATTTTCAGAGGCAGTAAATCCCAGGGAAGGAGACTGCTCATCCTTCTCCCATGGAGCGGCTGGTGGATTCAAAGCGCATGCCTTTAGGATGGCAGAGGAGCTTCTTACTAGGCCACCAGAGCTCCGTAAAAGAAGAAGGTGATGCTTTATATCATTCATCATCTACTGACTTTCATGAAGTAGCTTTATTTATCTCCTGAATATAAGATTTTATGAAAATAATTACCTTTCAGTACAGAGTGTCAAAAGGTAAATGCTGCTCCTCTCAAGGAACCAAGAGCTAAGCCTTCCCGACTTAACTTATTCTTGAAGCACTATCTTCTTCATGCCTCAGTTCTGCTCAGAAAGGTGAACTATTTCAGAATAGAGGTCAGATTCTACAGGCACACTTTAAAAGTTCTCCCACAGTGAGCCCTTCCTCCCATTTCCATTTAATTCACTCTTCCCTATGGGTTTCTGCATTTTGTTAAAATTGAACTCTACCCAGTATGGAAGCAGGAGTGGCATCCACTTCCAAGAATGGCTTACATCTGGGAACTCTATGAACAGTGCTCAAGCCTTTCATTCATAGGGTCGCTATGAGTCGTCTGCGACTCGACGGCACCTAACATCAACAGCAACACCCAGTATATTCACTGAGGGCATAACCAACCCAGAGCTGACCTTCCAGCAGGTTTTCAGAGGCTATAAATCACAAGGGATGAGGTTACCCATTGGTCTTCCTCAGAGCTGTTGGTAGACTTGAACTGCCTAACTTTGGATTAGCAGTGCAACTCCTTATTACTGGGGAACCAGAGTTGCACTTACCCCAAATAAACCCTGTACAATTCCACTTCCTGGTTGTCTGTACTCAGAAAAAAACAAAACCAGAAACCCAATAATGGAGAGTCAGCTTTGAGTTGGAAAGAGCTTGACAGCAGTAAGTGAGATGTAGCAAGTGGCAAAGCTGACTCTGGTGCATTGCAATAGTATTTACGTGTTCGTGCTATAAGAGTTGGTGAATATGGATCTGAAAAAAGAGGTATTTAAGACCAAGTACAGTATAAGTAAAGGTGTAACCACAGAGTGTTATTATTTTTTTGGTGAAATAGTAGAATCCACAGGGAATAGCCAGACTTCCTTTCATACAAAAAAGTATTCTTCTACCTGGAGAATCTTCTAGGTGAAGAAGTATTCATGAATTTCTGTGTATTGCCTGCTCCACTGTAAACGCTCAATCCGGCACAGTGGCTTTAGTATCAAGAAATGGTATACATGAAATAGAGGATGCTTCCATCCTAACGGATTATATCTAAGCGGAACTCTTCTCTCAATTGCTGGTCATCTCTGATTTGCAAGCAAGAGCAGAAAAAAAATAATAGTCTCTGAAAGTTTCCCCTTATTTTCCTTTTGTACCTCTCTTATGCAATCACTTGTTATGCATCAGAGAGTTGGACAATGACTAGGGATAGAAGGAGAATTGATGCCTTTGAGCTGTGGTGCTGGAGAAGAGTATTGAATGTACCATAGACTGCCAAGAAAACAAACAGATTCGTCCTGGAGAGGGTTAAACCAGGCTACTCCTTGGAGGCAAGGATTCTGGGGCTTCGTCTGACATACTTTGGACATGTTGTAAGGAGAGACCCAGTTCCTTGGAGAGGGACATATGCTTGGTAGGGTGGAGGGACAGCGCAGGAGGGGAAGACCCTCTATGAGGTGGATTGATTCAGTGACTGGGGTAATTGGGATGGGTGTGTCAGAGGCAATTGGATTGGCACAGGATAGAGCAGGGTTTAGGGCTGGTGTACTTAGGGTCGCTGTGAGTTGCAAATGACTTGACGGCACATAACAACAACAACAACAACAACCTCTCTTATATCACAGCAAAGGGTAGTCAGACGTGGTGCCAGTTTGACCTAATTGTGTCAGCTTTATCTGCTGGAAATGAGGCACTATAATGAAGCCCTTTTTACATATCAATTTTTTCATTCCAAACTGTCCATTTACTCTGAATAAGAATCAATAATGTTCAATTAATACAGATTGTGTCACCAAGCAGTTAATTTAGAATGTCACTGGTGTATAGATCATACCGTGACCTAACTCAGCCAACCTGAGTTGCATCCATCCAAAGGGACGACACATCATTAGGATCAGAGAACCTGATCTCTTCACCTCCCAGACCCAATTTTATTTCAGCGGCTTGTGTTCATGCTCTTCATTGACTTTCTCTAGGTGGTTGCTGTTGTTGTTGTTGTTGTTGTTTTTGTTGATTGCCTTTGAGTTGAGCATGACTCACCATGGCCCTATGAACAAAAGGCCTGAAGCCCCTCTACAGCTATCAACATTTACCAAAGTTCATAGCATTTCCAGAGGCATGTTATTGAGGAATTGGATGCCACTCCTGCTTCTCTGGGTAGGGAGCTAAAATAACTTGGATTTTATAAAGTAAATTTCTCTGTACACGGTATTAGATGAGATGTGTATGGGTTAAGTTGGGAAGACATAGCCATTTGTTTTCTTGTCCTATCCGTCTAAATTAATAGCATTTTCCTTGTTAAAGTCTTGTTTGAATTCAGCATCAATCCTCTGCTATCATTGTTGTTGTTTTAGGTACCTTTAAGTGTATGACTTTTAGTGACTCTATGAACAACAGACTGGGACCTTGCCCTATCCTGTACTGTCTTCATAATTTGCACCATGCAGAATCTGGCCCTTTGTGGTCACTATTTCCATCCATCTCATTGAGGGACTTCGTCATTAAAATCCTCTAAATCAAGGGCTTATTTATGTTGTTATGATTCCCAATACATGTTACTTCTGTATACATGTTGTTGTTGTGTACTGCTGTAGAGTCAGAATCAACATAACTTACCCTCCAGTGGGTTTTTGGAAGCAGTGAGTATCACACAAGGAGGTTGCTCATCTTTGAGTTGGCCAAAGATACCAGTTGTCCACGTCCTGACGCCCTCACACACACTGCTCCCTCCACCTTTCACCCCTGGGCAGTTAGTGTTGCATCTCCATGTAGGCTGCTATGACTTCCACACTCCCGCCCTCCCACTTCCCCATAGATTGGGATAGTCACTTCTCAGTTCATGCTGCTGCTTCTGCGAGTCTGCTGCTGCTGGGGCCCCTCTGACATAGTGAATTCTTATCCCTTAGAATGAACTTCTTCAAAGGAGGGACTGTGTTCAGTTTCATCTTTGTGTTCCCAGAACTCAATAAAGACTTTGAAATGTATTAAGCCTTTAATTTGCACGCGCGCGCGCACACACACACACACACACACACACACACACACACGCTGTCCCTCAACTGAAGAAATAGGCCAGATTTTCATCTTTTTAGTAGTTCATAAAGATTGGAAATAAGGATATGAAGCCCAAGTTCAAGTTCTGATTTTGCCATTTATTAGTTGTTGACCTTGAATGAACTGTTTAAAATTTATTAAGATTTTCTATTCACTCATTTTAAAAAAGCCATTAAATAGTAATAATGTGTATTTTATTGTGTGCCAGAAGAATGTTAAATAAGGGAGTAAGACAAATTTCGCTCTTGCCCAGTTGATGAAATTTGAAGCTAGAGCATGTTATTATTATGGTTGTGTACTGAAACGATCTAGTCTGGAGGCTCCACTGAAAGCCGTCTGTCATATGTGATACTGCTGGTGTTTGAAATATCAGTATTAGAGCTTCAAGCGTCACTGACACAAAGTTTCGCAGCATGTCAATTTGAGAGACAGAGAGTGACTATTATTTGAATATTAAGTAATGATTATTATCAGGAGCTCTGGTGGCCTAGTGGGTAAAGAGTTAACACTGCCAAACCAGAGACAGGTAGTTCGAATCAACTTGATGCTCTGCAGGAGAAACCTGGGCAATCTCCTCACGTGGAATTTTCAGCTTCTGAAAACCATTCAGAGTCAGTTATGAATTGATGGCAATGAGTGAGGCAGGGATTATCATGAATAAGGAGCTAAGGCGGTGGTAGTGGGTTATGTGTGGGGATGCTAACCAAAAACTTAGCGGTTTAAGTCCACCAACTGCTCTAAGGAAGAAAAGTGGGCAGCTACCTCTTATACAGGTTTATAGCTTCAGAAACCAATAGCGGGTCACTGTGAGTTGGATCTAACTCTAAGGCAGTGGATAATTATCATTAATAACTTGATAGAGATATAAAGAGTTAACGCACTAATCTGCTAAAGTCTAGAAGCTTGAGTTCACTTCGATGTGCCTTGTAAGAAAGGTCTGGTGGTCTTTTCCTCAAAACTCAACCGCTGATGGACCCTAGTGATCACAGCTGCACTCTGACAAATCATGGAGTCACCATGAATCAGGACTCACCCAATGGCTTCCATCTCTTCTCCTGGTTGCAAGTTACAGAGGTTGCTTAATATATCCAAGCAACATCACCTCTACCCTTTGGGAATCTGTACCTTAGAAATGTGAAATGCATTCATTTCACTTAATGATTTTATTTCTATTTCACTCTGCTTTGGGAAATATGAAGTATTCTCTCATGTGCATCCCATTCACCTTTCTGTCAGTCCTACAGATCGTGCTGTCTGAATGGCTGTGTGCATGTGGCATCTGGGAACAGTGTTAGTACCATCAGTGCCAAGCTTGGAGAGGCTTGGGTGTCACTACCATCTTATAGTCCAATCCATGAATAAAATTCCCCTTGGAAAGTCAAGTAAGATTGCTTGAAATGGGCCAGAGATGCACCAGGCAACTGCAAAACTGCTGCAGTCCCTCACATCCCCCTTTGCTGCGTGGTGTGAGCAGCAATTGTGGGAGTTGCAAGCTTGCGTGTAGCATCAGGCCAGTCACTCAATTTCCTTGCTTCGTCTTCCAGCCAGTAGCACAGAATGGAGGGGAGCTCATCCTTGCCCAGAGTGACACTAAGAAGGATTAATTATTTAATGGCTTAAAGGTGTTTTAATATACGAAGAGTTAATTATCATCATTAGCCTTCACATCCCCTGATGTGAACAAATGACAGAGCTCTGAGGAGTCTCGTTTGCAGGGATGCTGCCCAGGAAGAGCACACTGTTTATCGGGAACAGATGAAACCCATACAGCTGTTTATAGCAGGTCATCAGCAAGATTAAATGGGAAAGGTGCTCTTCTCCATGACCTGATTTATTCTGCACAAGACTCAGACACTGTCTGGAAGTGGCAACTCCACAATCTAGCTTCCTTTCTGCTACTAACTAGCTCAGTGGCTATATGTGTGTGCGTGTGTGCACCATGTGTATAATACATTCAACTCCCTGGTGTTCATAATATATAGAGCTGTAACTATAATTTAATCACAAACTGAATATGTATGAGTGACGCTTTCCTGCCCTGCACTCTGTATCTGCCACAGGTGTGAGATCATGGCTTATATCATGTGCCACTTTCCCGTTTGTATTTTGATAAACACACTTTCCCAGTGCCACTTTGCTGCAGTAACTGTTATTTGTGAGTTATGACTGTTATTGTTTCTCCAACTATGCACTCCTCCATTTTTATAAATAGTCTTTGTCTTTCTAAATTAAACTCTTTCTATTAATTGTAGATTCATGTGCAATTATAAAACTAACATAGTGATCCCATGTACCTTTTAGCCAGTTTTCATTGGGAAACAATTCCAAAAATATAGGACAAAGTTACAACCAGGATACTGACATTAATAGAGCCAATGTAATTGTTGTTGTTGTTGTTGTTATGTGCCGTCGAGTCGTTTGTGACTCATAGCGACCCTATGTACAACAGCCCTAAACCCCTCTCTATCCTGTGCCAATCGCATTGCCTCTGACACACCCATCCCGATTACCCCAGTCACTGAATCAATCCACCTCATAGAGGGTCTTCCCCTACTGCGCTGTCCCTCTACTCTACACAGCATGATGTCCCTCTCCAAAGACCTGTCTATCCTTTCAACATGTCCAAAGTAACTCAGACAAAGCCCCAGAATCTTTGCCTCCCAAGGAGTAACCTGGTTTAACCCGCTCCAGGATAAATCTGTTTGTTTTCTTGGCAGTCCATGGTACATTCAATACTCTTCTCCAGTACCACAGCTTACAGGCGTCAATTCTCCTTCTGTCCTCCCTAGTCATTGTCCAACTCTCTGATGCATAACAAGTGATTGTAAAGACCATGACCTGTATCAGGCTCACCTTCGTCTCCAAAGAGGCACTGTTGCTCTTGAGTACTTTAGAGAGGTCCCTAACAGCAGACTTTCCCATTGCAATACTTTTTTGGATTTCTTGGCTGCTGGTGCCAAGAGTGTTGACTGTGGAGCCGAGCAAACTGAAACTATGAACAATCTCAATCTCTTCGCCATCCATCCTGATGCTACCAATTGTCCAGTGGTGAGAATCCTTGTCTTCTTGACATTGAGCCTCAGTCCATACTGAAGGCTGCAGTCCTTGACCCTCTGCAGTAAGTGCATGAGGTTCTCCTCAGTTTCAGTGAGCAAGGTTGTGTCATCTGCATAACACAGATTGTTGATAGATCTTCCACCAATCCTAACGCCACGCATCTTCTGATAGAGCCCAGCCTCTCAGATAATCTGCTCTGCATACAAGTTGAAAAGGTAAGGAGATAGGACACATCCCTGTCATACACCTTTCCCAATTTTGAACCATGCAGTGTTGCCCTGCTCTGTTCTGACGACTGCCACTTGGTCCAAGTATAGGTTTCACATTAGCACGATTAAATGTTCTGGGACATTTAATATAGGACAAAGTCACAGACAGAATACTGGCATTGATAGAGTCAATATAATAGCATTTTTATTATAACAAAGACTCTTCTCAAAGCCCTTTTACAGTCATGCTTACTACAGTATTGATTTCACCCCTTCTTTATTTATTTCTTTTTCTTTTATGCTGATTTATTTACAAAGTTCGAATACATTGTTTTCCACACTGGATCGTTCCCATTTCATTCACACACACACACACACACACACACACACACCCGCCATCAAATTGTGTAATTCTATGATTAACCCCCACTTACTCACCTATCCTCACCCCTCTGCTTCCACCCCTCCTTTGGAATCTCATACTCATTCTACAATAATGGCTTTATACAGTATTGATCCTTATGGGACCAAGTTAGTTCACTCAGCATAATGCTCTCCAGTCCCTCATAATAATTTATAAAATCATTGTTCCTGCATGCTGCATAGTATTCCATTGTGTGAATATACCATAATTTCTAAATCCATTCAATTATGGTTGAATATCTGGGCTGTTTCCATGTTTTTGAGATGGTGAATAATGCTTCTATGATCGTTGGTAGACAAGTCTCCGTTTGTGCCTCAGTTCTCATTTTCTCAGGGTATAGTCCATGCAATGGGATAGCTGAGTCATACGGATTTTCTCTGTTCAGCTTTTTGAGGAAGCTCCAAGCCACCTTCCATAATGGTTGTACCATTTTACAATCCCACCAACATATATGAGTTTCTATCTCACCACATTCTCTCCAAAATTGATTACTTGCTGTCCTGCTAAACTTTGCCACTGCTACTGGAGTGAGATGGTATCTCATTGTCTCATTGTTGTTTTGATTTGCATCTCTCTTATTCACAGTGATTTTAAGCATTTTTTCATGTGTCTGTTGGCCATTCAAATATCTTCCTCTGTGAAAATTCTTTCCATGTCTTTTGCCCATTTTTCACACCTTCCTATGGCACCCATGGAAACCCATACTTTGTTCTCCATTTCTATATCTTTGCCTTTTAAAGAATGCTGTATAAAGGAAAAATAAAATATATAACCATTTGAAATTTTTCTTTTAGCTCAGAATAACTCTTTGGAGAGTGTTTAGAAATCCAAACATGTCTTCATTCATTCTTGGACAAATTTCGAGTTTGAAGTTCTAAAGTTAGAACCTCAAAGCTGGGTGATTCCTGTCAGTTGACTGATGGGGGTTTAGGTCCCAGAAAAGTTAAGGGAAGCATCCAAGGTCATACAACTCTTGTGTGGCTAAGGCCTATTTAGAAGGTCCTGTCTGCAGCCCCAGCATGCACTGTCATCATAAAAGTGCTTTTTTTATCAACTAAGAATATATGACTGTTTTTAGTTTGTTTTCAGTTTAGTGTTTAGCACTGTGAAGGAGGCATGAAGATGATCCATTATTCCTACTCTCAAAGGTGATTATAATGGTCCATTCTCTTAGCTACTGACATGGCCTTGACATCTCAGAATGCAGATATGACCCAACCCTAATATTACCTAAGTCATCTGTGGCCTTCTCATCCTTGCCTTCAGCCCACACAGTATAATAATGCAATCTTCAGAAATGTTAGATTTGCAAATACTCTTTAATAAAGATCCTTTAAAGAAGCATGTACTGTTCTATAACATAAAATAAGATATTCTAAAATTCTTCCTTCCCTTCTTTCTGATGGAAGTCCTAGGACTCATGACAGCTCATCATTTCATCTCCATATGCTCCTTTCTTCTTAACAAATACATATATTTTACACATTTTTCTTATTACTCTTTATTTTTTTTTAATCCTTGTTACTCTTTAATGACAACTTCTTCAAAGGACCTCCCAATTGCAGCATCTCTCAATCCCCAAATATCTCTAAGCTTTTTCTCATGTAAAATTGTCAGTGTTGGCAATTACAGCTTGCTCTGCTCCACAATCAACACTCTTAGTGAACACTACAAGTCAGAAAATCAAAAGATGAATTTCAGTGTGAAAATCTGCTGTGGGGGACCTCTCCAGAGTGATGGAAAGCAGCAGTGTCAGCCTAGAGACTAAGGTGCACCTAATCCAGGCCATGTTGTTGTTGTTGTTGTTAAGTTCCATTGAGTCTCAGGCAACTCATAGCGACCCTATGAAGGAGAGTCCTCGACGCTTGGGTGCCTTTTATCATCTCTCCAGGTTCATAGGGTTTCCGGAGGCAAGTTATTATAGAAGTGGATGCCACTCCTCCTTCCAAAATCCAGGCCATAGTCTTCGCAATTATTTGTTATGCTTTGGAGAGCTAGACAATAACTACAGTTGAGTAAGAAGAAGAATTGAGGCCTTCGAGTTGTGGTGTTGGAGAAGAATATTGAATATACCATGGACTGCCAAGAAAACAAATAAGTCTGTCTTAGAGAGGGTGAAATCAACTCTCTCCTTGGAGGATAGGATTTTGAAGCTCTGTCTCACATGCTTTGGGCATGTGACCAGGAGACACTGGCCCTTGGAGAAGGACATCATGCTCAGGAGGTGGGAGGGACAGCGCAGGAGAGGAAGACCCCTAATGAGATGTATGGATACAGTAACTGGGACAATGGGGTTTGGTGTGTCAGAGTCAGTGAGACTGGCTCAGGATATGAAAGGGTTCAGAGCTTCTGTAAAGAGGGTCCCTGTGGGTCTCAGGCGACTCAACAGCACATAACAAGATACCTCTCTGACTCTCCATTAGAAAGCAATGCTGGGAGAAACACATACTTACTCTATAATATAGTACATATTCTTGATACAAATACATTACTAAGTTAGAGTCTTAACCATTTAGGAAATGAGTTTTACATCTTTTGAAATGTTATTAATGTCTTTAAATGGAAATGCCTCAGTCATTTGATTTCTTTCTTCATTCGGTCTCTCATTACCACTGAGTCAGAACCAACCCAGAGCTGATCTACCATGGGGTTTTCGAGGTTGTATATTGTCCTGGGGTTGATTTCCCATCTTCTCTCTCAGAGCTGCTGGGCATTTGAACTGCCAGAGAGATGCCACTCTTGAATTAACACTGCAAGTTCCTATGGCTTATATCACCAGGGCTCTCTAGTTCTTCACTCCTGCTGTTGGTGTGTGCTGTTGACTTGGAACTGATCCATAGCTGACCCTCCTGTGGGTTTTCAGAGGCAGTTAATCAATCTGTGGGAGGAAATTGTTCATCTTTCTTCCATAGAGCAACTGGTGGATTCAAACTGCAAGCCTTAGGATTGTTGCACAAAATCTTGCCAGTAGGACACCAGAACTCCTCACTTCTTCACTGTTGTTATTGTTGTTAAGTGACATTGAGTCAAGTCTGACCCAGAGCAATGCAATGAACAACAAATCTCAACAGTGTCTTAGCCCATGCCATCCTCACAATCTCGGATACGCAACCCATTGCCACAGTCACTGTGTCAACCCACTTGGCTGAGGGGCTTCCTCTCTTTTGCCGCCACTCCACCTTCCCAAGAATGATGTCCCTCTCTGAGGAATAGCTTCTCCTATCAACATGCCCAGAGTATGTGAGACCAAACTTCACCAGCTTTGCCTCCAAGCGACAATCTGTTTGCACCTTCTCCAAGACGTATCTGTTTATTCTTTAGGCAGTCTATAGGATATTCAACGTTTTTTCTCCAACAAAGATATCAGTTCCTCACCAAAGGCATCAGTTCTTATTCTGTAATCCATAGTCATTGTTCAGCTCTCATATGCATAGCAAATGATTGAAAATACCATGGGATAAATTAGACTCATCTTAATCTTCAAAACTGACATCATTACTCCTCAATAGTACAAGACTTTCCCAGCACAATATGTCTTCTGATTTCCTGGCTGCTGGTACCAAGTGATATCCAGCAAGATCCTGCTTGCCAGTACTACAGAGAGTTTATGAATGTGATCACTTTTCTAGTACATTTTATTTCCTCCTTAGTATATTAGAAGTCATTAAAATGTCTTTAAAAACATCCTTTAAGTCACTTTAGGAGTCACCAAAAAGACATGGAGATAGAACATTCTTGAGTATATCGAAGTAAGAGTTGAAACCATCCATCAAGTAAGAAAAGGAGAAGGGTATGGGTATGCTCTTACTCAAAAACAACTCTTTAAATTACCTAGAGTTACAGACTCAAAGATGTGTCTTTGCATGTTTACATTAAAGAGTTGTATTTAGAGGGAAATTCTGAGATGAAAATGTGAAATATATCATTGGCACAGCAACATTAACACATCCACAGAGCACAGGTAGAAAAGTTCCCACTGATTATCTGGTATTTTCAAATCCAGCTCTTAGTACAAACAACACAAGTTAATCAAAGTAACTGTGAAAACATAATCATATATATTTTCTGGCATTTGGAATTTGCAAGTGTAATGGCATTTGTTTCAATATAATGAAAGCTTTCAGTGTTTGGAGGATCTACATTTTCATCTTAGATTTTTATACAGCCTATTTGTCAATTTGCATACTTTTCTAAAAAAAAACAACAGCGTTAGTTTTAAGTGTATACAGATGTCATATGTACTGTCATTGCTACTGAAGTCAGTCAGTTTCCCTGCTTGATTCTCAACAGCATTTCAAAATATAACTCCAAGGCCTCCGAGTGTCTGCCTAGGCTGCATTGGTGCTTTGATTTGAGGCCTTCAAACAGATGAAGATCTTGTTAAAATGTGGCTTCTGATTCAGTATTTCTGGGGCAGAAATACACATTCTTATTTAGGGAATAAATACAAGTGAACTTCTTTGAACACTTGTTGTGTTTTCCAAATAGAACATTTACATTGCAGTAATCATTATAGCTAGAGTGAAAATGACTTTCATTCCAAGTGCAAAATAAGGTTATTTTAAAATAAATCTCCATGATTATAGAGAATAAGACCCAAAATAGGCCCTTGCACAGATGATAAAAACAGGTCCCTGGTAATTTTTGTTTTTGTAAATATGATTGTCAAGGAGAGAAAAAAAATAGTTCTAAACATGCTGCTCTCTAAAGTAGTATGTATTAGTACGATCCCTTGTATCATGACTTTTTTGTATAATTGAATCCTAATTAAAAGTGATTTTTACTTTTAATTCTAGTGGTACAGCCCAGACAACAGACCTTTGGTTCCTGATTTCTCAGTATTGTTGTTATGTGCTGTCAAGTCACCTGTGACTCATAGCCACCCTATGTACAACAGCCCTAAACCCTGCTCTATCCTGTGCCAATCGCACTGTCTCCAGCACACCCACCCTCATTACCCCAGTCACCGAACCCCATCCATCTTACTGAACGTCTTCCCCTCCTGCGCTGTCCCTCCACCCTCACAAGCATGACGTCCGTCTCCAAGGACTGGCCCCTCCTTGCAACATGTCCAGACTATTTCACATGAAGTCTCAGAATCCTTGCCTCCAAGGAGCAGCCTGATTTCACCTTCTCCAGGAGAAATCTGTTTGTTCTCTTAGCAGTCCATGGTATATTCAGTACACCAAGATAAATCATCAACTTGCCATAATTGTATACAAAACAGACTAACACATACTTCAGGTACTGACAGTCGCTTTAGGGAGAAAAGAAGCCCTAGTACTTATGACCCTGGAGAATAAAAAAAACTTTTACTGCTGGGACTCTTCATTATTTTTACAAGGATCCAGAAATTGTGACATTAGAAATTATTGTTAGATCAAAGTTGGCTAGAGAAAGTAAAACACTGCACTGGCCCAAAATAGAACTGAACTCTGCTCATTACAGTTGCCAACACAACACTTTATATTCATTTCTCCCCACTATTTGAGGAGCCCTAGATAGTCAAAGCTATCCAGGACTTTTTATCACCCGAGGACGCCAGCTGATTCATCCCATCTGGAACGTGTGATATGCTGTTTATCATCACTCTAGTCATATTCCACTTTGCCAAACATAATAAATATTAAGCAAATGCTATATACTTACATAATTTGTAGAGTTGATCGGCTGATTAAAAGCTTGATTCTCCAACAAAGGAAAATGGAGTGTTTTGTGAAAAGGTCAAATGCATGGTTTAATTGCAGTTGTACATTGGAAAATGATTATGATTGCACAGTTTGTGAGGGAGGATCCAGGTAGCACAGTCAGGGAAATACCAAAAAAAAAAAAAAGATCCCATTACTGAAGTGAGAAAAATGGGACAGCCTCGGTGTGGATAAATGTCTCCCAGAATATAATTTTCTTCCTCCCACATCCTATCTCCTAACTCAAAATTTAGAATGTATCAAATATGCAGACTTTAAATATTCCTTTCTTGCCTAAATAATTACCCAAGTTTAGCAAACTGCTAAATATCAGAGAAACACATGTGCACACACACACACAATCTTGAATGCACTGGGTGTTTATAATTTAAGTCAAAGGAAATGGAAATCTAGCAAAATCTTGGGAAAGTAATTTGAAATGAGCAGTTTACAACAGTGATACTTAAAAAGTATTTAAGGGGAGAACTTCCAGGACATTGAGGTATGAATTTTCCTTCAAAAGATACTAAATGAAACTTTGTACCCTTCCCCTGCCTTTCAGTTGTGGTTCTGCTTAGGAAATGGAACATCTCCTTCTAGGAAATGTTAGCTATAGAGACAGTCTTAACTGAGTTTGTAACTCATGAAGAAGGAATGAATAGATATAGAAACAAAATGGAAACAGGACTTTGAAGATACAGAAAAGTAAAGATTTTTAATTAAAAAAAAAATGAGTTCAAATTTACCAGATGGCCAATGATTTCAATTCCTAAGTAATTCTGGGAAGACTTGCTAGAAATAGATTTCTAAGAGAAGAAACACACTAGATTTATGGATAGGATTGAAGGAGGGTGTTTCTGGTGGGCAAAGGCTTAATGCAGGAAAGAACGTAAGATGAGCAGGTAAAAACATTTTCATTCTTCTAGAAAAAACTACACCCTGGAAGAATCAAAGTAAAATACGTTGGAGCTGAATCTTGTCCCAGAAGAGAACCGTTAGGCTTCAAATATTTTCTCCATTTGATATACAGGTTTTCCCAGTGGTGAAAATTGTTTGGCATTTCAGCATACAGGAGACATTCCTCAGGACTCACTAGAACATTTTAACACCCTTCTCCTTCTCCTTAAGAGGACAAGCCATCGCAGCTAAAATTTAAGCTCAGCAGGCATGTCCTTCTGTGGCTTTCTCCCCTCCTCCCATAGTCTTTTAGTACCAATTTGGGAGTTTATAAAATAGAAATCAGCCTCTCCAGTGGGAAATGAAAATCCCTTCAGTATTCTCAGTTATTATGAACAAGCTAAAATAGAAAAAGAAAGCCCTTGCTCAGATCTGATTGAAAAGATGCCACTGATACAAACGGTATTTAGTTTTCCATTTCTCCTAAAACAATCTCATAAATATAGTGATGTCCAACTGCAGCCATCAGGGATGATGATCATCATTTGATTGGGTCAGTTCAGGAAGGCTTATTGCTTCTGGCCTACTGTAAAAAAGCGAGGTCAGGAGTCCACGATTTGCGTCCATCATCATTGTGATTCTCATCATTACAATCAGCTCTGAAATGGAAACACTAAGGTAACATTTCCCAGGTGTTCCTTGTGGAAGGAATGAGGTAGTGGAATGGCATTGACCTTTGTCCATTGGTTGACAGCACTACAGATGAGCATTTGAACCACATTGCACCCATAACTAGTGCAGTGCAGCTCACAACTAAAAGGAGAAGGATGTATAAAAATGGTACCCAAATAAGGATGCTGTAGAATATAGCCTGAAAAATAACCAATAGCTCCTGATACAGTTGAGAATACCTCATATCAAAAATTATTCCCATTTGTGAGCCAAATAATAAGAGTATTTGATAAATGGAGTAGTTGTATGTCATTAATTCTCTTTTCTCTACGTTTCCTGATACTCTTGTTGGTAGAAGAAAGGTATTTGTAATAGAGATGTAGCATTACTGTTGTTGTTCCCTCAAATTGGAACTGACTCATAGCTGACCCTCTAGGAGGTTTTCAGAGGCAGTAAATCACAAGGGAGGAGATGCCTATATTTCTCCTGAGGAGCAGCTGGTGGTTTTGAACCACAGGCCTTTGTGTTGACAGTGATAAAGGAGTAGCCTTTAGAAATGATATATACTAAGAGATGCATCACTCACTCAATTGAGAAGGAAACTATGTGGTTTCCTAAAAGCCTGCCACCCCCCCCCCCTTCATGCTTTCCAGTATCCATACCTCTCTGGTGGCCTAGTAGGTAAGGAGTTGTGTTGCCAACCCAAAGGCAAGTGCATCAAATCCACCAGCTTCTTTGTACAAGAAAGCCCACACAATTTACAGCCTCCGAAAACCAACTGGAGGATCAGCTATGAATCGATTCTGACTCACAAACATTAATTTTGAGGTACTTTTTGAGGTTTGGGTTTTTTGTTTTGTTTTGTTTTGTGGTTTTTGGTGTTTTTAAAAAATTATTATTATTTTTTTAAGTACCACTATTTAAGCAGGTGACTTCAGCTCATGCATCCTGTTTGGGGTATTGAATACCATTTCCTTGAGAATGCCTGTATCTCCCTATGGCCAGATTCTCACATCAATTACTATGTTAGTGAAAAGAATCAGGTTGGAGATGAATGTCAGCTTTGTTTTCTTCTAGCTGGATAGTTTAGAAAAAAAAATGTAAAATTGTGATAATTAATAGTCTCTATCTCATCCTGTTGCAACCCAGAGGGTTTTCATTGGCTTATTAGGAAAGGTTAACCTTGTCTGAAAGTCTCACTGAAACCCTTCCACCTTGTGTGAACCCACTAGTATTTGAAATACCAGTGTTATAGCCTCCATCGCCACAGCAGCCCACAGGTCACAAACAATACAATAAACTGGCCCACGGTGGTATCAAAGATGGTGAGACTTTGGCTCACTTACTTTGGACATGCCATCAGAAAGGCCAATCAATAGAAAACAGCATCATTGTGTTTGGGAGAGCAGAGGACCAACAAAAATGAGGGAAACGCAGTGAGATGGAATGATGCGGCAACCACAAGAATGGGCTTGAACGTATCTGTGATCATAAAGATGGCCCAAGACTTGCCGTCTTCTTAGTAACTGAGAAAGAAAGTATGTATATAATTCCCTTAGTCTCAGGCTCTGGTAGCTTAGTGGATAAAGAGTGGCACTGCCAACCCAAAGGCTGGCAATTCAAATCCACCAGCTGTTTGGAAGGAGAAAGAAGGGCAATCTCCTCCCATGTGATTTACAACTTCTGAAAACCCCCTGGAGGTCAGCTATGAGTCTATTGGGCTCAACTGCAACCAGTTAGTTAGTCTCTAGGACAGATAGAACTTTCATTTTATTGTTTCCTCTGATGTGCTGTAGTCTTTATTTAGTTTTAGTGGGGAGGCCAATGGAAGAAGCTCTTATTGAAAACATATATGTAACGAAATTGTTTCTATTTCAATACTCATGTGTACAACTCAGCTCAGTATTATTAAGAAATCAAGTGCATGTTCATAGTAGCACTGCCTACAGTAGCCAAAGGGTGAAAACAATCTGAGTCCATCAACCTTTCATCCTGTTCTAACCAGGTGACAGACCACATATCTGAAGAGAATTGAAGACAATTGGCAACCTCATAATAATATTGTAAGGACTATGGACTGTAATGCCTGTAAAATTCTTGAAGTAGTGCTTTGCCCATTATAAACATTCAATCAAATTCAATCAAATTACCAATTTTTGTGATTTAACTTCAGCATTCTCTCTGGCACCTGTAAGATGGAGTCAGCAAAAAAATAATCGATATGAGTTAATTAATTATGTTACTTTCCAAACAACCAAGGCATCAAGTCTATTTACTCTCACAGTGACTCTAGAGGACTGAGTAGAATTACACATAGGTGTCTAAGTCTATGGAAGGGAACAGCTGTATCTTCCTTCTATGGAAGATATAAATTCCCTGCTTGATTCAAATTCTCAGGCTTTCCATTGCAGCTGAGAGCTTAAGCCTTGTGCGACTGTGGTTACCCAAACTTACATTCAGGCAGGTGGCATAGGGTTAAGAGAATAGGGAAAGGCATTCTGAGTAGAGCAAAGGAAAAGAGAAGCTTGATAATTGAAGCCCTGCTTCGGGAGGCAAGGGCAAAATCTAAATGGAGCCAACCAGGAGACAGAACAACTATTACAAGTTCCAAAACACAGAAAAATTCCCTAGAAGAGATAAGATCATTGTAAAGGTGACTGGGGGAGGAGCAGAGAGGTGCTAAACATAGTGTTAACCACTTTATTATTATGATCCAATTTTAACCTAAAACAATGTTCTGAGCTACATGTTAATATTATTAATGAGAATATTACTATAAATACAAAGAATATAAATAGGAAGGGTTAACCACTTTATTATTATGATCCAATTTTAACCTAAAACAATGTTCTGAGCTACATGTTAATATTATTAATGAGAATATTACTATAAATACAAAGAATATAAATAGGAAGGGTTTTGGGGTTTTTTTTTTCTAAAATAAAGGGAAAAAAGAGAGTGGTCCCACATTTAATACCTAGTGGAAAGTGAAGTGAAATAAAATTATGTCTGCTGCTCAAAATAGGGAGTTCTAGTAGCCTAGTGCGTAATAAGCTGTACTGCTAACCTGAGGGTAGATGGTTCAAATCCACCAACTCCTGCATGGGAGAACAATGGATCCCTTGTGATTTAAAACCTCTGAAAACTCTATGGAGGGTCCGCAGATTGCTCAGATTTGGAGCGGCATACATTTTGTCTGAGTTTTACCCTGTTATCATAGGTAAGAGGTGACTGTGGGAACATAGGACTGTGAGGATTCCCCAGATGATAGAAGAAGTTACTGACATCTCTTTTTTTTTTTCTATCTGTGGCATCTTCACCATCTCTGACATACCTAATCTCATTCCTACAGTCACTATTTCAATCTATTTTGTTGAAAGTTGTCCTCTCTTAAGCTGACCCGGCACCTTTTCTTTTAAATTATTATTTTATATTGATTTTCTCACGAAGTTCATATACATTGTTCTTCACACTATCCCTTATTCATGTAATACAATCATTCTTATGCATTGCGTTTTATAAAATTAATTACCATAGGACCTTGCTCATCATTACCTTGTCTTTTCACCTGGATCCTTCTCATTTCTTTCCCCACCCCCACCCCAGCCACCAAACTGTGTGACCATTTGATGTCACCTCTACCCATCCTCACCCTTCTGATTTCACTCCTTTCCCCCTTGGATCCACATATATGTTTTACTAGTTATCCTTCTATTTTTATAATAATGGTCTTATGCAGTATTTGTCCTTATGAGATTGAGTTAGTTCACTCAGCATAACGCTAGCCAGAAAACAGGTCCCTACGAAGCCTAACTCTTTCTTTTCCCTTCAGGAGAGAGCAGGTGTTGGGATGACTAGAATGGAGCAGGTACTTGTTACAAGATGTGGCCGTGTGGAAGGGAGAGGAAGAGAACAGTGCGTTGATGGCTCCTATCATGGAATAGGTTATGAGTGTGATCAGAAAAATGCCAATAGAATCTCAGTTTGAGACAGAGACTCACTCTCTTTCTAAATAACTGACCCTTCACATGCACCTTTGCAACTCTCCTGCCTCATTTACTGCTGTGAAAGGAAATATTCACCAGTGCACAGACATTGTTTAATACTAGGCTTCATCAGAGAGTAAAATCCCTGCTCCTCAAAAAGTAGGCCCTTGATTAGTCATTAAAACTAATAACATTAATTGATTTTAATTAGTGTCATGAAATGAATTGTCTATTATTGAATGATGAAATAAGGTGATTTGTAAACATTTACAAAAAAAAATTAATTGTTGGCTTGTGCTGACTTCTTCACTGTTGTCAGGGAAGAAAAATAGATTGCTAGTTTCCTTAAGGCTACAAGGCAGATTGTTATAGGATCTCTTTTTCCCTTCTCAGCTCCATCTCTGTCTCCCCTTCCCCCTTTATCTGTTCTATCTCTGTGAACAGAAGGGAAATTTGATCTTTATAATCTTTATTCATAGGGAAAAAAAGATGAAAATTTTTATGTATTGTGGTGAATATGTGAATATGTATGTAACAAACCAAACTCATGTTCACGTAGCACCATTTACGACAGACCCAAGTGTCCACGAACAGCGGGATGGATAAACAAAATGTGATGTAGAAGTATTATTCAGCCATAATTCTGCTACATGCTATGATATGCATGGATCTTTAAAACATACTGAGTGAAAGAAACAGAGTTGTTGTTATGTGCCATTGAGTTGCTTGTGACTCATGGCAACCCTGTGTACAATAGCCCTGAAAACTGTTCTATCCTGTGCGCCAACTTTACTGTTTCTGACACATCTAACCGCATTACCATAGTCACTGAGTCAATCCATCTTATTGATGGTCTTCCTCTCTTTCTCTGTCCCCCCACCCTTCCAAGCATGGAATCCCTCTCCAAGATCTGATCCCTCCTTGCCACATGCCCAAAGTATGTCAGATGAAGCCTCAGAATCCTTGCCTCCAAGGAGCAGCCTGTTTTCATCCTTTCTAGGATGAATCTGTTTGTTCTCCTGCCAGTCCATAGTATATTCAACATTCTTCTCCAGAACCACAGCTTAAAGGCAGCAATTCTATATTGTATGCCCCAATTGATATGAAACATCTAGAACAGAAAATGCATAGGCATCCACGTTTATCAGTGGTTACCACTAGACTGGCAGAGGAAGGAATGGAAATTATTGCTGTCAGGGTGCTAAGAGATGGGAAACTTTCTGAAATGTTCAGTGGTAATGGTTACAGCAAAGGGTTATTAATTTCACTGAGTTGTACACTTAACAGTGGTAAAAATGGCAAGCTTTTTATTATCTGTGTTACCACAATAATTTGAAAGAGAAAACGAGCAGCTTAGTTCTCTAAGAACTGTGTAAGCTCAGAAGACAGAGCCTGGCCTGACTGTCAAGTCAGGGTGCAGATCCAGCCACTGGACAGTTGGACATGGGAAAGCTGATCCCAAAGGGTAGTTCTTCTCTCCTTTTAGGCTGACTGCTGAGACTGCAGGTTGGTTTCTAATCTGGACCTGAAGTTGTGGAAAGGGAACACTCTGCTTACGACACAAGGGAAGAGGAAAACAATATTTGGGAATTCAGTGCTTCTATTATCAGACTGAAAGGGAAACTTTTTTTTTACAAAAATATAAGTCACAAAATAAAATTCCTACAGATATTTACTGTGTGATGGCTTCAACCCATTGCTTCTCTGCCCTTGAGTCAAGGCAAGAGAATCTTAAGTTGATTCTTGTCCCTTTGTCTTCTCTGTCTCAATTAGTATGCAGTGAGGAATTGCTGCAATATCAAAGCATGCCAAGTGCAGTGGAGACGACACAAAAGAACCCAGCAACTCAGCCTCCTCAATGCCCTTGGGAACATGTGGGCACAAACGCACCAGGACAAGGATGCACACGTGTAGAGTGGAAAGAGACGTCTTTGATCGCTCCCTTCTTCTCTTTTGTTGTAGAGGGGCTCAAATGTGACCTCTTTGTCCACCCCAAAGATCTCCTTATTTCTGTCTCTGAGGTGAAATGATACAAGAGAGAATAGAGAAGAATAAAGCTCACGTATTGTTGTTGTTGTTGTGTACTATTGAATTGGAACTGACCACTAACTGACCCTCTAGCAGGTTTTCAGAGACACAGAAGGAGATTTCTCATCTTTCTCCTACAGAGAAATTGGTGAATTTGAACCACATACCGGTGCTGCTGATGCAGTTCCTTACCACTAAGCTATTGGAGCTCCCTACACAGAAGCCATTTCCAGTAGTTAACAACTGCTTTTCCTGTCCATCTCCCTCAATGACCTGCTTTGTTGAGTAGTCTCAGAAATGTTGGGAATGCCACATTTTTACCTACCATATGCTAATGTGATTGAATCTATTTAGAAGGCTTGAAATCATGTTAGTAGACTGATTCCTCCAAGAAAATAAATGTATTCAATAGATTGATGATATAGATCAGTGTTAGGGACCCTCTGGAAAACCAATTATTGAGCAAATGGGTTACCTTTCTAGACAAAAGCAATTCTCTTCCCCTCTCACAGCCTCACACCAGGTGGTGGACAAATTGGAAGATACTCTTTGAAGAGTTATTGACTTCCTCTTTTACCTGCAACTAAACTGTGCCTTTAAGTGGCAGTTTTTAGAAAATGTGACAACCCCTAAGGACAGGTGGTTGGAAGGCCTCAAAGATTTGAAAGCACAGCCACTAATGAGGAACAAAGCCACCATTTATTTGAGATGGTGACAGCCCTCAGAAGGTATGAGCACACGTAACACATTTCACCTCTGTTTTGGTTCAAAATGACAGGGATTTCAAGACCAAAGGCTTTCATAAAATTTCTGCAACCCAATTTATCCACTAAAGCATTAAGACAGCATTTATTTTACATCAGGCTGTTTGAAATGGAGATTTGAGAAATGTTCACTTGATGCAGGGCCTCCGGAAAAAAGACTTAATTTGCTGGTAGAAGCTCGTGATGGCCAAGAATTTTTCTGTGGAGTGTTAACTAGCCCTAGCTCCCTGACATGTCTTAGGTACTCACTGTGTATGTTAACTTTAAAAAAATGATTAATTACTGAATGACACTTTAATGAATAGAAGATGATAAGCTTCCTTTCCTCTATGTTGCTGTTGTTGTTTGATGCCATCGATCGAGTCGTAGATGACTCACAGTGACCCTATGAACAAATGGCCTGAGCACTGTTCGTACATAGAGTTTCCGGAGGCAAGCCATTTCGGAAGTGGATGCCACTCCTGCTTCCAGGCTTGATTTAGTTGGGAAGCTCCAGCCAGCACTGTCCACTATAGGTACTCATTACCACGACTGGCACATCACTGTCACAGTCTTCAGCACCACAGCAACCACGAGTTACCTCTGTTCAGCAACACGCAGACCAGCGCTATACCACCTAGAAGAATGTTTGACAGGAAAACAGTTTGAACCTGGCTGAGGGCCACAGATGAAAATCACCCACCTTCGGCTTGGTAGCATAGCCTTTCCTCTATAACAGGATTAAAAATATGTATCTTATGGTGTTGTACATTTCAAATTATCTATTTCCTAGTAGACAAAATCAGCTTAGTAAATGTTGCCTTCATCAATGTCCTTGACATTTAAAGGAAGACTAGGACATATGGGTGCTATCCAACAGAATGGCAAAATCGAAGGATGGATTAAGAAACTCTATGGCATTTGAATGGGTTTGGAGGATAAAAGAAAAGAGAACACTAAGCAGAATCCCTTTCTCCAAGACCTGCCAAAGTCTGGTATTTGCAATCAGAAGGAAGAAATGGGTTGTACCTAGACTACTCTGAGGTGATTCTGTCTAGCGTCATATCCAAAAGAGTGCTCTTTGGGCCAACCTTTTTGGCACAACCTGAGAGCATTTTAGGAATGCACGATTGAAGCAGCCATCCCACACTTACCAAGCCAGAGCCGAGATTTGAGTAAGTTCCCCAGATGATGCATACTTTGAAATGGCCAGTAGCAAATTTGCATCTCTAGGTTGGTGAGTTCCTTGGTTAAATCTTCCTTGCAAAGTGATTAAAGAAGAAGACACTTGCAGAGTCATCTGAATATTGCACTGAATTCTGCAACCAGTCAGGGCAACAATGTAGAGGATTTATCTCATACTAGATACTGCTTTCTTACAGGAAAACAAAGGGTACAGTCATGGGTCAGTAAACATATACATGTCCAAGTCATCATTTTATTCCCTCATCTGCAGGAAAGACAGGAAGTTTGATGTGGCCCAACATCACATACCTCACAGGAATCATCAGGTGCCCAGCTACCTCAGGGATGAAGAGAATACACTCACAAGAGAAAATGAGCTGCTGACAGTTACTTCCACAGATCTAACACCAAACATGACATCACCACAGATGTTGGCAACCACACATATTAATGAATGGATCATCTCAGGTTTCTTTCTGGGAAAGCAATGGAGCAAAACAATTCAGAGTCTAGATTTGAAGATTTGAAGGATGTTGCTGTACAAGATTACAAGACAAGATGTAAAAAGGTCTGAAAGACAAGACAGGACCAGAATGGCACCAGAGACCATTCTTCTGTGCTCCAAGGTTCAATGATGAGGGCAGAGATTCAAAATTTTTGTAATTTGGGGGAAGAACTCTGAGAAAGAACATGAGTGTTTTCATCTATAAAAGTGAGAGCGACCTGGTGGTAACTTTTCTCTAAAACCAGGGGAGGATAGAGAAGAAGGGACCACTTTCAATTTCTAGAACACCTTAAAATTCTTCTTTTATCCCATCAACACAGAAAACAAGTATTGGTTTCTCACAAGGTGCCTACTCTAGAGAGTAAAACAGCTGTGTTGTCACTTGCATAAACCCATCTTATGCATGGCTGCTTCCTTGGATAAAGTCAACTTGGATGTTGCTGCTGGTATTTCAACACAAATTTAAAGGTTGATATCTTTGTGGCATTCACTAAATTACAGTTCTCACCTATGTGTTAAGGTTTCACACTTCAGCCTAATTCAATCTGACTAAGTGGTTTATCCAACCATCTCTGAAAGGGAAAACAAGACCAAAGGAAACAAATGAAAATACATGAAATCTATTTTGATTCTGATTGGATGTTTCATATTTAGACAGTTTTCACCTTTCAATGATATGGATAAATATACTTCGCCTTGTCAAATTTTACACAAAAGCCACCATCTTAAAAAATAATAGATTGTGGTTGTGTGTTCTTTTTTTTTTTTTTTTTG
>NW_006399810.1:4487120-4501201 GCF_000299155.1 Elephantulus edwardii
TTTTTTTTTTTTTCAGTTTACCAGTTGATAAATGTTCCACTCAAATACCTTTAATAAAAGGACAAAGATAAAGAAACAGCAAAAGGAGGACATGGCCAATTCATCTGTTTTCTTCTGAGCCTGGAAGCCAGGTTCTTTCAGCCAACAATTCTGTTGAGTTCTAAAGGTGTGTCCAACACTTTTTCAGTAACAGTGAACCTTGGAACTTTCCTGTGTCAGTTAGCTTAGAATTACTGAGCAGTTGAGCCACAAATAAATAAAAAAAAGAGTGAAATGTAACAGAAACTCAAATTTAAGCTAATCAAGAGATTTGTCAACTGATAATAATGTATCTCTGATATGTTAATGTACACACATGAAACAATGATATTTTGTTTGTGGATATTGGAATGATAATTATTTAGGTAATAAAAAAGACTTGTTCTTTTGGTTGTTATACTTAAGTTTCCAATTTTATTATAGAAAAAAAAAAGAATAAAATGATGTATAGATGAGGTCTGAGAGGGTACAGAACATGGAGCTTCCATGTCTAAAAGAGATGTACTGCCTTTCCACATGCATCATTGTCTTTAAAAATATGTTTCTTCAAGTTTTAAGTTAGTCTACAAATCATATTAGTCTTTTATTTCATCATCTGTATACATTTTGGGGTTTTGTTTTATAACACAAATTACAAGTGTTATTGTTGTTTAGAGTCCAAAAGTCAGCTGTACTTCACTGTTGTTGTTAGATGCCATGGTGTTGTGTATGACTCATTCAAAGTGATGCTAAGAACAGCAGACCTGAACCAGTCCTATCCTGTGCCATCCTTATAATCTTCAGTACCCTCAGACTCTATGCTACAGAATCTGAGTCAAATAATCTGTTTGAGAGTCTTCCTCTCCTTTGCTGTCTCTCTACGTTCTCAAGTATGATGACCAATAAATAACTTCTATTAGCAACATGCCCAAAGTGTGTGAGATGAAGCTTCATCATCTTTGCCACCAAGGAGCACTGTGGCTGCACTTTCTTCAAGACATATCTACTTGTTCTTTTTGCAGTATGTGAAATATTCAGCACTCTTTTGTAATAGCACAATTCAAAGACATCACTTCTTCTTGTGTCATCATTAGTCATTGTCCAGCTCTGAAATGCGTAGCAAGTGACTGAAAAGAACATGGCCTGAATCAGGCACACCTTAGTCTTCAAGCCAACGTCATTACTCCTCAATAATTTGAAGAGGTACCTGACTACAGACTATCCCAATGGCATATGTCTCCTGATCTCATGATTTCTTGTACCAAGTGTATTGATTGTGGATCCAAGTGAGATGAAGTCACTGGAGTCCGAAAATCAAAATGGCCAAACTCACTCAGCATTGATTAAGCTGAAGGAACTGAAGAACAAATTCAAACCTCGAATTGCAATACTTAAGGATGCTTTGAGGAGAATATTAAATGATCCAGGAAACATTAAAAGAAGATAGAAAGGGTATACAAAGTCATTGTACCAAAAGGAATTGGTGACACAGAAGAATTTCATGAAACGAGGTGTAGTGTTGGGATATAATCTATATTGAAGGCTGCATGCAGTCTTTTATTTTCTTCAGCAGATGCTTCAAGTCCTCACTTTCAGCAAACAAGGCTGTGTTATCTGCATAACAAAGGTTATTGATATGTCTTCCTCCAATCCTGATGCCACATTCTTCTTCAGAGTCCAACTTCTCAAATAACCTTCTCAGAATACAGATTAAATATGTATGGAGAAAGGATAAAACTCTGACACACCACCTTTCCTAATTTTAAATAATGTAATGTTCCTTTGCTCTTTGCACATGACAGCCTTGGTTTAGGTATAGGTTTCCCACCAGCACAATTAAATGTAAAAGAATTTCCATTCTTCTCAATGTTAGCCATAATTCATTATGATCCATGCAGTCAAAAGTCAAAAAGCCCCTTACAGAAACCATATAAATTACAGATATGACTCTTGCCCTATCCTGCACTGTCCTTCTCATCTCTGGTGGGCTCAAACCCATTTTTACAGTTGTTGTGTCAATCTGCCTTCTCATAACCCTTCACTTTCCCCATCATGATGTCTTTATCCAAGGACTGACCTTTACTGATAATATCCCCTAAGTACATAAGATGAAACTCCACAGCCCTTATATATTTAAGGAGCATCCTGGATGTACTGCCTCACTGACAGACTTTCACATATTTAATGACTTAAAATCTGATCAACTCCTTACTTTGTATTGCCTTTCCTTTCACCCAATTTAATAAGTATCAACTGTCTATTGATTAAGGAGCTCTGGTGACTTAGTGATAAGGAATTGCATTGCCAACCTAAAGGCCTTCAGGCCAAAGCCACCAGCTGCTTCTTGGATGAAAGATGGACAATTTCCCCTCATGTAATTTACAGCCTCTAAAAACTCACTGGAGCTTCAGCCATGAGTTAGTTCCTACTCGATGGCACCTAACAGTAACAAAAATCTGGTTTTACTGGAGTAAATGTAAGCAATAGTAGTATTTTTTTAAAAAAATTGTGATTTGAATAAATGTTTAAAAAAGAAACTGCTTTTTTATTCACTCACTTATAAAGATTTATCTCTTCCTTACATACTATATTTCCTGTTTCAGATTGTTAGTTGCATTACTCATAATGACTGGTCATGTATTCTTTTCAGATTGACCTTCCTCTCCACTGTTCCAAACCAGTATTCCTTACTTATCCATCTTTTCCCTGCTCTCCTCACAGTTACCCCACCATACCTCTCCTATTTTATAGCTGTGGACTCATACAGTATTTGTTCTTTGTGACTGAGTCATTTCATTCATGATAATGTATTCTTAAAAGAGAACACATAACAAGCTTTCCCTTATGTTGACTAATGTAGGAGGATCCCTGGTAAAGGAAAGATGTAGGCAATGGTAGAGCCTTCTACTAGCTATTAGTTCCTGTACTTGCATTCCTCATTCTGGCAGAGATTTCCAGTGTACTATGTTCTCTTTTCTATTTTATTCTGCCCATCCCCAGATGGAGACACTAAGCAGAACTTATGGGAAAACTAAAGAAGAAAATCAACTGGGTAGCCAATTGCAGACCAAGGGCTGATAAAGCATAGGACGTGTGTTGCTTCTGGAAGAGAATTTATAGAAATCAGGAGGGAATGAACTAGCTCAGAGTCATTATATATTCTATCTCTACTGCATTTTACTAGATATTAATGTTTATACATCTCAGAATCCTAAATGTAATTAATATATTTTAAAAACTAAAGTAAACGAAGACTGGCAAAGCACTACACATTTAAAACCTATTCAACATGACTGTCCTCATTTTATCAATAAAAAAAAAACACAAACAAATGACCATGGCAGACATGGGTGTATGAGAGGAATTATGCATTTACATTGCATTTGAGTAGAGGGGCAGTATAGTCCCCAAGAAAGCCACCCACTCCGCTTCTGAAAGAGAGCAGTGGAGATGCAGAAGCACCAGTGCTGGCTTCCTGTACCCCTTGGTGGGCGTTCTCCAGTCTGCCCAAGTCAAACAGCCAAACAGCCATCAACCAGAGCCAGAGTAAAACTGTGCTCCACTTGATTTTCAGTGGCTGACTTTTCCAGAAAGAGATACCAACCCTTTTTTCAAGGTGCTTCTCAATAGACCAAACCTCCAATGTTTAGGGGAGCAGACAAGTGGTCAACTATTTGCACCATTCAAGTATTTCTATTAAAAAAGTGATTTCACCCTGCATTGCTCAGATTCAAAGACAAGTGCAAGGACAACAACTCTATCTTCCAAGTTACCTGAAATGTGATATTGATATTGAATTATTCAACTAATTTATCCATTTTTCAGGATTAAGTATGCTACATATGTATTCACCTTCTGATGGCCTAATGCGTAGAAATATGAATTATTCATGGCCTCGCTTTGAGTTTGCAGGAAACCTTAATATAGCTTTTGTTTCTTAATGCATTTGATAGGCTTTTTGTGTATGATCACATTATATGGGTATTGCTGGCAGTAAAGTAAATTTTAAATTATAGAGTCTGCACTTTTGCACTAAGAGATGGTAGGAGATGATTCATCATATTTCCTGTCTGTCTGTTTACATGTGGACGTATAATTCATGCCCCCAAACCATCGTTCAGCTCATTGGGAAATACACCACTCTACCATCCCAGAACCTCAGACTGTCAATTGGGCATTATAAATCATTTTTCTATTAAACAACACACTAAAAATTCAAGCATACATCCTTTAGATATATGTAGCCATCTTTAATTCCTCGCAGATAAGCCAAAATTAAAGGATTGTCAAAAGCAAGTGCTAGAGTTTAATGAATGGATTGTTTGACTTAAGGACATCAGTAACTTGCATCTCTTGTCTATTCACTGGAAAAGCTCTGGTGCTGCAGTGCATAACGTGTTGGGCTACTCACCAAAAGTTGGCAGTTTGACTCCACCAGCTCTAAGGAAATAGGAGGGGCAGTCTCCTCCTGTGAAGATTAACAGAATCAGAAACCAAATAGAAGGTTGCTGCAAGTCTGAATCCACATGACAGCAGTGGGATACCTGAGTAGACACATTGAAGAATCCCTGGTAAGGGGGTTAAGTGCTCAGATACTAACTGAAACGTTGGCAGTTCAAACTCCCCACTTTCTCCCTAGGAGAACCCTGTGGCAGGCTGTTTCCATAAGCACTGGCATTCCTGTTGCTGTTATTTGACTCAGACTCCTAGGGACTCATGTACAACACAACGAAATGCTGGTCCCTCCTGTGCCATGCTCACAATGTCTGCTGTACTTCACAGACCAGTGCAGCAGCCTCTGTTTATTCTTCTATCTCAAACCAAACCCTCTGTTAATGACAGTTGATTCAGACGAGTAGTGGGGCACTAGAGGGGCTCCATAGAGTTTCCAAATCTCAGTGCAGTGCCAAGTAAGTGGATGAAAATCATTGACTTTTTTGGTTAATGGTTGAGCACTTAACCACTGCACCATCAGATTCTTGTTCTTCTGCTAGTCCATGACATATTTAACAATTTTCAACGAAGTCATAATTCAAATGCCTCAACTCTTCTTCAACCTTCCTTACTCATTGTCCAGCTTTCACATGCATACGGGAGGTTTAAAAGTACGACTGAATTTTAAAATGACAGTCCTCAGGGAGATGGAAAGCAGTTCCTGAATCTGAAGTTGGCAAGTCAAAGAGGAAAATTGCTAAAAACTCAGAGTGCTCAAGAGAATTGAGGCTAGAGTTTCACCCTTATATTTGTTAGACAGATTTGGATATGAAAAGTCACTCACCTGCCCCATGACAAATGTCTTACCCCAAGATAACCATTCAATAAATCCTTATATTGATCAAACAGATGAGATGACTGATCATGTATGGGCTGACCAACAGGTGCAATATTACCAGAAGAGTACACTATAGAGGTGGCAAAGCAGGGCCAAAAATGTTCTTTGTTTGAATTCTGAAGAAAGATAGTTAAAGCCAGCTTGAATGGGCTAAAAGTTTGTGAGAAAAGGGACATTTACTTACCAGATTCTTACTGAAGAAAAATACCACAAAGCTCCAACAGTCAATATAGGTTATTATACTGGCACAGTAATGGGGTCGGTTGATTTTGTTCCAACATTAAATGCTCAGAATGAGAAAATTCGAAAGGGAAGAAGGAATATAATGGCAGTGCCACAAGGAAAGAAAGGTTAATGCTTGAAAACCTGTAAGAGGAGATGGCTCTGAAGAGTTTGCTAACTGGTGGTGGGATGTGCACTCCAGGATGTTTAGTTAGTAGCTGTTGCCCATGGAGGATGAGAGAGGGAGGAGAGAGAGATGCATGGACAGAGAGGGGTTTGATTAATATCCTTGTCTAACGGGATTGGGATACTGTGCAATCAGTTACTCTTGCTCAGTCCCAGAGTCCTTTAAGAGCAGGCTCCATACTGAATATGTCAAAGTCCCACAGCGACCAAGGCCAAAGAACTCATAATGCAGACCATCTCTACTAGTACAGTCTAATCACTAGAACAGAGTATGACTCACTGGCTGTGGATAATATATGTATGTACTTGTTATACAATTGTGTGGTTGTTCACTCATCCAGAAATGCATATGAAAAACACTTCTTGCACATCCACTATGTGCTAGGCACTATGGTAAGAACTGAAACTCAATGGTGAGCAAACATATAGTCAGGAAGCAAAAGTAACTGCATAAAAAAAATACAAAATCATGCCTCTGACACATCTACGGAAACAGAAACAAGGTAGCATCTAAGGACTTTTAAGTATGGAATTTCAGGCAGCAAGCATCTGAGATGTTGGCTAAAAATGAGGTCAGAAGAAACAGTGAAAAGACAGAATCAGCAAAGGAAGTTGGCCATATTAGCACTAGAAAAGGGAAAGAAGGTGGATGACATCCCTAGAACAAAGTTCAATGGTTTATACTTTATTCTACTAGTAATTCAAACCCATTAGAGGAGTTTAGTTAGAGAGCTCTGGGGCTTAGTGGTAAGAAGCTGCACTACAATCACAAAGGCTTCACAGGTTCAAGTCCACCGGCTGCTCCATGAGAGAAGGATGGACATTGTCCTCCTGTAAAATGAACTGCCTCTGAAAACCCACTGTTATGGGTCAGTTCCAACTTAATAGCACATAACATGAAGAGGAATTTGGGGATTAGAGCAGGGTGGGGATGAAAGGAGATATTTTTACTTTTAAAAAACCCTACTTTTTCCCCTCCCAAATAACAGTGTGGCGAGTAGACTAGGGTGAGCATGTATGTAGTGAGTAGAGGAGCTAGGATGCTAGTAGTCATCCGGGCATGAGAATAGGCAGCTCTGACCATGACTTTGAAATTTGAAGTCAAGAAATGTGGACATGGCTCATTACTATGAGGTAAAACTGTGTGATTTGGTGACCCATTGGTCATGAGGATAAAGAAAAGGAAGGCCTCAAGAATGACTTCTAACATCAGTGTTGTAAGCTATTGCTAACACTGAACTTTGAGGAAAGTGCATGCTTTAAATATGTCTGACTTGATTCCCCAGGCAACTCCAAGAAACCACAGAGCTTCATCTCTTATAAAACATGACGTTAACGAGACCTAATAAATTTTATTTTCATTTGCTGTGTACTTTAAACAACATAATCTTAAAATGAACATTTCCATATTCTCAGTTTAGTTGAACTCTGATGGCTTGGATAAATTTTGTCTCTGAAATGAAAATGACAACTGTCCCTAATATATAGAGTTCAAAATGAAGCAGCAACTGTAAAAAAGGATTTGTCATGACATCCAGAGGAAATTCCTGTTAGCAACATAATTTGATGAAATAACGGGTCTTTTGTGTAGTAGAATCAGTTTTAAATTGCTGAGAAGTACATTCTTAGGATAATTTTACTTCTATGCAAGTGTAATGTAAACAAGAAATTACCCTGAAATGTTTGCTCTATTTTACTATTTTTATAAAAATGTGGCCATATATGCCATTTTCAGAGTAGAGGCAGAGAACTAAGAAAATAAAGATATTTCCTTTTAGAAGTAATATTGAGCAAAATAATTTTGAATAAATCATCTTACCTCTCCTTCCTCTTCTCCTTCTTCCTCTTCTGTGATGAAATACTGAGATTGTATTCCATCCAAGTTGCCTTCAGCTCTTATAATTTCCAGATTGTACTATTTTTATGTCATGCTCCTGTATGCTGATTAATGTTTTCCTCTTTTTCATAAGGAAATAATTGAAAAGACAAGAAAATCTCACTACTTTCAGAGTCTACTGTATGGCCGGGAGGTCTGGTGGCCTAGTAGTATAAAGCTGTGTTGCAATTCCAAAGGCATGTAGTTTGAGGCCACCAGCTACTCCATGGGAGAAGGAGGGGCAAGCTCCTCCTGTGTGATTAACTGCGTATGAAAACCCGCTGGAGGGTCAGCTAAGGGCTAGTTCTAACTCAACAGCAAACAAGCACCACCACTGTGTGGTCGTGTGTATATGTGCACGTGTGTGTATATAAAGGAGAGAAAGAGGAGAGAGAGAGAGAGAGTGTGTCTCTTTGGAGACTAAGGTGCGTCTGATACAGGCCATGGTCTTCGCAATCACCTGTTATGCATCAGAGAGTTGGATAATGACCAAGGAGGATAGAAGGAGAATTGATGCCTTTGAGCTGTGGTGCTGGAGAAGAGTATTGAGAATACCATGGACTGCAAGGAAAACAAACGGATTTTTCCTGGAGAGGGTTAAACCAGGTGGCTCCTTGGAGGCAAGGATTCTGAGGCTCCGTCTAACATACTTTGGACATGTTGTGAGGAGAGACTGGTCCTTGGAGAGGGACATCATGCTTGGGAGGGTGGAGGGACGGTGCAGGAGAGGAAGGCCCTCTATGAGGTGGATTGATTCAGTGACTGGGATAATTGGGATGGGAGTGTAAGAGACAGTACGATTGGCACAGGACAGAGCGGAGTTTAGGGCTGTTGTACATAGGGCCGCTATGAGTCCCAGGCGACTTGACGGCACATAACAAACAACAACAGAGAGAGAGAGAAAGAGAGAGAGAGAGAGAGAGAGAGAGAGAGAGAGAGAGAGAGAGAGAGAGGAGATTGTTCATGTTACCCCACAGAGCAGCTAGTGAATTCAAATTGCCTACCATTTTGGCAGTGTGACACCTAGAACACTAAGGAGCCCGTCATGACAACTACTGTGATCTCTTATCACCAGTGTTGGGAAGATTTCATGCTACTCTTTTCTACATATAAAAATCTTGATATTTAAAAAAATCCCAAATCCTTATTAACTTCTCTGAAGTAACTTGAGAGAACTCTGGTAGCTTAGTGGTAACGAATTGCACTGCCAATCCACAGGCAGGGCAGTTCAAATCCACCAGCCACTCCTTGGGAGAAAGCCGGGCAGTCTCCTCCCTCAGGATTAACAGCCTTTAAAACCCATTGAAAGCCAGCTAGATGTTGATTCTGAATCAATGGCACATAGCAACAACAACAAAGTTACTTAAAGTTCTAAGCATAGGATTGTCTGGCTTCAAAGTACAAATTATTTCCCTAGGTCATTAGAATTCTTTATCTCCCATAAAACCACTTCTTCCCTTTGTTTATAAAGACAGTTGTATTTCACCTTTGATTTAGCGAGCTGTAATTGCAAGTTTCCCCCCTGTGGCTCGTAAAATTAGAAGGCAGTTATGCCTATCCATTTCCCATGAATGAAAATATTAGCTGTCGAGTGACATTCTCACAATTAAAACCATATCTTCCTATTTAATGTTTCTTTCTGTGACATAATGGCACACCTCCAAACTCCTGAGAGATGAGGCCCAAGCAGAACTGGGAAGAAGAAACGTTAGAAGAGGTGAGACCTCCAGAATCTTACCTGAGTAGAATCCTGGGCTGGAGAAATTAAAGAAAGGAGATACCTCTCACTACACTGCAACTCACTTTTCAAGACAGTCTTCAAGATGGACTTGCTAGGAAGCAAGACTGACCAGTCACTCCTTAAATTGCAGGCTTCCGAAAATCCTGTGAACAACAGAAGACATGGATAGTATTAGAGGTAGAGCCCAGACTGGAAACCAGTCTTCACAGTGACTGCAGCAATGGGCTCAAGTGTGTCAGAGATGGTGAGATGGCACAGAATAGGACAGGATTCAGATCTGTTGTTCAGAGGATCACTAGGAGTTGTATTCGAAGGCACCAGACAATGATGACAAACAGAGACAACTTCAAAAGGGACAGGATTACCTGAAAGTATCTTGCCAGTGTAACTGAAAACAATCTGAGTAGGGCAGCTTCTGTCTTAGGTAGACCAGGAGTTGATGAGTATAAAATGATAATTCAGTAGTTAAAAATCAGAGTTCCATACTCTCACTAGTCTACAGAAAGGGAAGAAAGCACTTTAAATTGTAGAATTTTGTCCAAAGATATAAATAAATTTATTCAAAAGATTATTCAAAAGTATGAATTGTCATTTATTCAAAAGAATGAATAAACATTGCTCCTATGTCAGTAACTTGCTCCAGTGACTCAGTTTTTTTGTGTTGTTTTTTTTTTTTTTTCCAGCAAGGTGCTTCTAATGTGTTAACATTCTTTCTCATTGACTATATAAACCTATTTTTTATCTGGTGCTACATACAAACTTTGGCCAGATCCCAGAATACATCACAATGAATAGATACTTCTGCTGTGAAGTTGTTGTGTGTGGAACCCATGGGGACAATTTTAAGTAGTTCCTATGAAGAAAAAAATCCATGATATACGTTGTTTTAATATTTTCAAAAGTAAATAAGGCCACTCGTAAAGAGGAGTAACTGTTGAATTTCTCTACTTATATTTATTGGAATATGATTTTTAAGATTGAAGAATAGTTGAGAGGGTTTTGGTATCAGCCACCACTTGGTTTTTAGGACGTTACTTAATTCCCTTGAATCTCTCTCTTCACCTGAAAGGAGAGTGTATCAGTGATCTATTACTTTCTAAATGCAAGTATTGAGTGTAGACAGCTGATACTTGAATGGACTATCAGCACATTACAAAGTACCAAAATTGCTATTCATCTGCCTTTTATCCCTTATTTTCACTCTCTCATTCTCTTTAGATATAATTTGTTTAATCTGCTTTAGAAAGTTCAGGAAGAAAATTAGTGGAGGGAAAAATCAAGAATAATAAATAATCAATAATAATGAATAATCTTCCATTCAGAAATATTATCAGAGATTATATTTCCTCATGCTACTATTACAGTAACAGCAAAATTAAAAGATGATGTCATTATAAAACTTTATAACCCAAGCTTAGAAGAATTAATGATCAAAAGAGATCTTCAGATCAATAATCCTCCAATTGTTTTGTATAGTTCGGTAATTCCCAGTGAACACTCAGGACTGAATCGGACATTCCATTCTAAAAATAATTTAGTGACTTTTGTGCTGATGGTCTTGTATCTTAAACTCAACACTGAAGATGCAACATATTTAAATGGGCAAGTCTGTCCCTCAATTTCCATGTGATCTTTGACTTGTTAAGATTTCATGAAGTCCTTCTTTGTTATTTCCACCATTGTTTTTGTTGTTGATTGCCATCGAGTTGAGCGCGACTTATAGCGAGCGACCCTATGAACAAAAGGCCTATAGCCTTTCTATAACTATCATCATTTATCAAAATAGAGTAGGCATATATAACACATACATACCCTTCAGTTTAAGTTAGGAATGAAAATAATTCACAAAATTTTGTTTTAAATAAGTTTTGCTGGCTAGCTAGCCAAGATACCTCCCTGACTCAAACAGAGCCAGAAGGTAGAAATAAAGGCTGAGAGAAGGTCTCTTTTTTTCCCTTTTTGGTAAAACCTCAAGATATTATTCATGTTTACAGGGATATGAGAGTTTGAATTAGCATTAAAAATGGTTTTCATTACTTATTATATGTGAGCAGTGATTTATATATTACAAATGTATTTCAGCATTATAAAGAGATTAAATATAGTGGTGTTGTTTACCATTGAGTCTGAACCAAGTCAAAGCTGAGCCTCCGCTGAGTTTTCAGTGTCAGTAATAGCGCAGGAGGAGACTTCTCAATTTATAGAACTGAAAGATTTGACTGGGGAACCTGAAGAAAGGAAGCCTTTCAAGTTCTGCTGCCAGGAACACCCTTCCTTTCTTCCCCTCCATTCCTCCCCTAATTGTTGATTGTCTTCCCGAGCATAACTCATAGTAACCCTATGAACAATAGGCCTGAAGCCCCTCTACAACTATTGACATTCATCAAAGTTCATAGTTTTCGGAGGCACGTTATTTAGGAAGTAGATGCCTCTCCTACCTCCAAACCTGACAATACATTATTGTTATGTGCCATTGAGTTGTCTGTGATGTATAGCAACCTTATGTACTGCAGCTCTGAACATTTCTCTGTCCTGAAACAGTCTCACTAATTCCAACACATCAGATCCCATTGCCCCAGTTACTGTATCAATCCATCTCATCCAGGATCTCCCTCTCCTGGGCTGTCAGTCCACCCTTCTGAGTATGATATCCTTCCAAGGACCGCTATCTTCTGGCCATATGCCCAAATTAAGTGAGGTGGAGTTTCAAAATCCTACCCTCCAAGAAGAGAATTGGTTTCACCCTTTCCACAGCAGACCTATTTGTTTTCTTGGCAGTCCATGACATGTTCAGAACTCCTCTCCGGCACCTCAGTTCGAAGGCATCTATCCTTATTCTGTCATCTTTAGTCATTGTCCTGCTCTCTGAAACATTAACAAGTAATTGAGAAGACCATGGCCTGGATTAGGCACACCTTTGCAACAACTGACATTGCTGCTCTTCAACACTCTAGACAAGCCCATGACAGCAGATTTTCTCAATGCAATTTATCTTTTGATTTCCAGACTGTTGATGTCAAGAGTATTGATTGTGGATCTGAGTAAGCTATGATTGCTAACAAACTCAATCTCTTCTCCATCTAATATGGTGCTGCCAATTGGCCCAGTGGTGAGAATCTTTGTCTTCTTGATGTTGAGTTTCAATCAGTATTGAAGACTACAGTCTTTGACCTTTTGCAGCAAGTTTTTCAGGTCTTCTTCAGTTTAAGCAAGCAAGGTTGTGTCATCTGCATATCCTAAGTTGTTAATAAGTCTCCCCCTAATCTTGATGCCACACTGTTCATAAAGCCCTGCTTCCCGAATGATCTGTTCTGCCTACAGATTGAAAAGGTGTGGAGACAGAATGCATCCCTGATGCACTCCTTTCCTGATTTTGAACCATGCAATCTCCTGATGATTGCTTCTTGGTCCAAGTATACGTTTTGTATAAGCACAATCCAGTGTTCTGAGACTCCCATTTTCCTAAAGGCGAGGCACAATTTATTGTGATCCACAGAGTCAAATGCCTTTGCATAGTCAAAGAAACACAGATAGACATTCTTTTGGTACTCTCTGTTTTCTGCCAAGATCTATCTGACATTGGCATTAATGCCCCTAGTGCCACAACCTCTTCTAAATCCAGCCTGTGTTTCTGTTAGTTCTCTGTCAATGTACTATTCAAGTCTTTCTGGATAATCTTCAGCAGGATTCTGCTAGTATGTGATATTAGTTATATTATTCAATAATTTCCATACTGTCAGGTCACCTTTTTTTTTTGGATGGTAATAAATATGGATCTCTTCTAGTCAGTTGCACTAGTCCTCCAGATTTTTTGGCACAACATGGTGAGCACATTCAGGCCAACATCTGTGTGCTGAAATGCATCAGTTGGTATTTCATAATTCCTGGGGCTTGATTTTTTTTTTACCAAGTCTTTCAGAGCAGCCTGTACTTCCTAATTCATCACCATTTCCTCTTGTTCATATGTTGGTTCTTCAAATTCTTCTGTGTCAGCAAATTCTTTTTGGTACAATGACTCTGTATATTCTTTCCATCTGCTTTTAATGCTTCTTGAATCAATCAGTATTCTGCCCATTGCATCCTTAACCATTGCAACTTGTGGCTTGAATTTATTCTCTAGTTCTTTCAAACTCCCCTAATAAGCACATGTAAACATAAAAATATTGAGTGTATATAATAAGCACATGAAAGGTGACATGCAAAAAAGCAAGGAAATCCTTGTGGCAAAACAAATGCAATGAAGAAACTATTTCCCATTTTTTACAAATAACAAATAAAATGGACCTGGAACAGATCCAGAGACTGCTATTAAAGCTTATGTTCTCATGCCTTCTTTCTTGCACTCTTACAACTTGCCTAGCACAAAGGTACTGAAGCTACTTCAATCCTCCCTGGGTCTGTGCTCACATCCAACCAGAAAGTCCCTCCCCAATCAACTCATATTTACAGTTGAGGAAACTGAAGCTCAAAGCAATAAAAGATGTTGTTCACTGCCTTGTTGTAGTGTGGGATGGAAGTGTAGAGGATCTCACAAACCTGTTTGAGTCTCAGTCATCTTACACAGCCTGGTGTACCTTTCTTACCTCCTACCCAAAAGAGAAAGACCAAGGACTGTGATTTTTCTGATCTCTGTAAGAAGTCCTGGTAGACTTTTTATGGTTCATGTAATTGGGCAGAAGAAACTCTGAAGATTGCACTGGAGCATA
>NW_006399810.1:4502621-4506084 GCF_000299155.1 Elephantulus edwardii
TTATGTATCAGACAGTTGGACAATGACTAGGGAGGATAGAAGAAGAATTGATGCCTTTGAGCTATGGTGCTGGAGAAGAGTATTGAACAACAACAATTGGGCATTATAAAACAGTTATTGAATGGGCACCAAGTTTTAGGCACTGTAGTAACCTATAAAATATTTTACAAATAGCAAAGCTAAAGCCAAATGAAACTTATTAGGCCCTCAAGAGCAATCTTAATCATTCTACTTGTGGATCGTTAAATGACAATGCTCATTTTTGCATTGCTGTTTTTTGTTATCATGTGCTGTCGAGTCGCTTGCGACTCATAGCGACCCTATGTACTACAGCCCTAAACTCTGTTCTATCCTGTGTCAATCGTACTGCCTCTGACACACCCATACTGATTACCCCAATCACTGAATCAATCCACCTCATAGAGGGTTTTCCCCTCTTGCACTGTCCCTCCACCCTCCCAAGCGTGATGTTCCTCTCCAAGGACCTGTCCCTCCTTACAACATGTCCAAAGTATGTCAGACAAAGCCCCAGAATTGAAAAAGCTTCTCTCACCCCTTCCATTTGGAGGGTGATATTTGGAAAATACTTGTTTGATAGACTGAATATTTCATCAACTGATAGATTTTTTTCTCTTATAATCAGTCATTTCCTTATTTTGTACTCTGCTTTAAGGCTGAATGCATATTGGAACCCTGTGAAATATTGTCATGTTCTTCTATGCACAGGGTCTCAGGTTATTATCTCAGGTTTCATCCGGATGAGATGACATCATGTCTTAGAAGCCTTTCTGACATGAGAAAGCTGGCCAGAATGAAAGCAGCAGCTTGATGCTGCCCTGTCATTTTGTATGACGAAAAGTCCCCAAACAGCAGAAAATAATGAGTGTTAGAATTAAGAATAATAATTCGTTAGATTACACACCTGTTGACTACCATGATTTTGGCCATCAGCGTTGTATACTCATGATACAGAGCCCATCGAGAGCAGACCTACAACCAAAAAATATTCAACAAATAAGCTGGTTCCAACAGCCAGAAAAAAAAATTCCTCTTACTGTGTCTGAAAGTTCAAACCAAGAGGTAATCTCAGCAAGAATAAGCTTTAAGCGCTGATAAGCATATCAAAATGAAACCCTAAGTCTTTGCAAACTTTCATTAAAATTAATTTTTAAAAAATAGCTTTCCTGGTCTGAATTTTGAAAGTAAAATTAATGTGTTCTGCATTTAGTTTGAGTAAAATTACATCTTAACTCACTTAAAAGACATTCTTTTTAATAATCAGTTTAAGAATGCTGACAGTGTAGATTTTTTTTTAAGTATTCTTCCAATATTGAAAGAAATCCTCATTAAAAAAGGGGGGGGGAAGAGGAGCCTGTATTCCAGTTTCTTTAATCTTTTGTTAGTTTGTCTTTCTTAATGCACCCACTGTGCTTGTTTCTGTAACATATGCGACTTTATACATTAAAGCAAAGCTGTTTGTAGCAAAAGAAAAAAATCGGCTAGCTTTAAATTCCAATTTGAATTCCGTGTATGTTATACCCTGTTATATAATTGTTACAGATCACTGCTATTTTTGTCCAATTTTCATGCTACAGAAGTCCCTTTATTAAAAATGGGAGTTAATGAAAATAAAAAGAATAAATAATCATAGTAGTTCAACAAGCAGGCATAACATGGGGATGGGGACTCGGAGACCTGCAATATTACCATCAGCTTCATAATCTCAGGCTAGGGAGGTGATGGGCTAGGCAAAAATCAGAGAAGACTTTGGTCTGAGAGGGCATTGTCCTGTGATCTACATGGAAATGCAGGCACTGGAGAACAAAGTTAGATGCCTAGTTCCCGAACTCAGTCAGGAATATAGAGCAAGGCTGGCAACAATGGGATTTGAAATGGGGGCTTTGAAGAGTGAGGTTGAGGTTGATCCTAGAGACAGAATATTCTGGAGCAAAGGCCCTAAGCAGTGGGGTCAGTGAAGTAGAGCCTAAACAAGGTTAAGCTTGACTTGGTGATCTCACCAACTTATCCAGATGCTAAAACTAAAGGATATGTGTGTGAATGCCACACAAAATTCTTGTTTCACTTAAGCTATTGTTAGTGTAAACTAGAGAGTTCTAGTGGCATAATCCCAGGAAGTTACACTACTAACCCAAGGGTTGCACCTCGCCGGTGGTTAGAATCCATCAGAGGCTCCATGAAGCAATACAGCAACCTCCTCCTGTGCAATTTACAACAGCCTGGGATACATACTGGAGCCTCAGGTGTGAGCTGATTACAATTAGACAGCAGTGGGTTTTTCTGTATGTTACTACGGTAATTTTTATAGATATTTGCTCAGCTCTCAAAACATAAGATAAAGGACTTTTTTTTAAGTTCACTTAATTTAAACCTGTTGCTATGGGGTTGAATTCATTTCATGGTGGCATCATGCATCTGAGAATAGAATTGTGTTCTAAAAGGTTTTCAATGATTGAAATTATTATTATTATTATTATTTCTTCAGCCCTTTCTTAATAGGAATTCCTGGGTAACCTCAACCTGCAGCCTTTCAGTTAATAGTTAATAGTGGTAACTGTTTCTGCCTTGCCACTTAGCATTTGCACTATCCAAGTATTCATCAAATAATGCAAAGTGGCACAAATGGAGTGCTTCGGATATAGCGCTGGGAAACTCCCTTTTCCCTACACTACCAAATGACTTATCTTGTATATAGTTACTTAAAGTTTTTCCATTTGGGTTTCCCCCATGGCGGTTCGCCAGTTTTCAATTGGAAGTGGATATAAACCTACTTTTGGCCTTCTAGGATTACTCAAATACTCCCAGAAAACTCCGGCTACTTTAGCAACATGCTGGGCTGCCTATGGGCTCCAGAACACTCACCAACTTTACAACAAAAACTTTTCTTTTATCCAGCACTTTTTAATATAAGGCATTTTATATGTCGTAACACTATTCTTTTTAATCTTCACAGTAATGTTGTTATCAAGTTGGAACAGATTCATCACTGACCCTCTTAGCAGGGTGTTAGAGGCAATAAATTGCACAGGAGGAGTTTGCCCATTCTTTTCTCACAGAGCAGCTGGTGGATTCAAACCATGTGCCTTGAGGAGTGCAGCACAGCTTCTTACCAGTGTGTGTGTGTGTGTGTGTGTGTGTGTTGTGTGTGTGTACAAAATTCATACATCTATACATCTATCTCTATCTCTATCATCCCTATCTCTATCTCAAATGAAAAGGAAATGTATTCAGAACTCTGTTATGCTTATTTCTCGTGCTCCACAGTGACTCTCCATGAATGACTCTCTATGGTTTCCCTCACTAACTCTCCAGTCCCTTCCCTTCCTGAGAAGTCTTTGCCCTCCTCTCAACCTTTCAGCTCTTGTTCAGAAGACTCTTCTCCCAATGTGTAGCTGTTAGTCTCCCTGCTCTATAAATGTTTTTGTTGATTGTTAGCCTGATAAAA
>NW_006399810.1:4507062-4527185 GCF_000299155.1 Elephantulus edwardii
GTTTTGCATTAGCATGATTAAATGTTCTGGGGTTCTCATTCTTCTCAGAGTCTTAGATAATATAAGTTTTAAATTATTTCCCCTCCGTTTCCTATATTAATTACTTTACTTCTAGAACTATGGAATGTGCAGTGCCAGAAGTCAAGCTTGGCAGTGTGCCTACAGTGTATATGCAGCATATGTTACTGGGGAAGAGATGGCTCTCACCTCCATTAAAAGGAACAAGCTTTAGGCATGGACTGACTGTGATCTGCTGGGGGGTGGGCCCAGCAAATGTGTGAATTTAGTAAGTGAACTCTCACTGCAGGGTGTGGAGACTGGGCACAGGAGAAGAAACCCTGATGTCAAAGAAATGGTTTTCAGAGACAGAAGATGCCTTGGCCCTTCCACATGTAACAGACATCCTTGAACCAAGTCTCTGACATGCTCAGACCCTCTTCTACATCTACCTTTATTTCTTTGTCACTCATTCCACATTTATCTCCCTTTTTTATCTCCATAAGGAGTGATGGTGTTGTGATGTGTAGCATGATTAAGAGCTAAGAGGTCCAAATGGATCAGCTGCTGTGTGGGAAATAGGTGGACAGTCTCCTTTTGTAAAGATTAACCACCCTAAAAACCTGAATGTTGCTGTGAATCAGAATTAACTTGATGGCAGTAGATTTGTTATTTGGTTTATTATGTTGTTTTAAATCCCTTTACTTCTTTATTGCCTTTATTTCAGGCCACCAGGTTTCCATTCTTGTTGATTTTACCAATCACAGAGGAGGCGTAATATGTCATTTCACTGTTGTTTCACTGTAAGTCGCAACAACCCTGTGTTTCTAATTAAGTGTTGCCAAGCAGAGAGGAGGCAGGTAGAAAGCAGAAGTCAACGGAAAGTGGTGAGAATGATCACATGCAGCACTGAAGGGGCCCAAAAGGAAATAGATAACACATAAAATTGAAGAAGCAAATGGCCAAGAATACTATAATCTGTGGAAGGGCTATCAAACTCCTTTCACTATTTGTATTATAGATTTCCAAGTTTCCTTAGATTATATAAAAAAAACCCCAAACCATCACTCTTCTCTCTTCTTAAGAAAGAAATAGGGTTAAAATAATTTCACTTGTAAGCCCAAGAATAATGCTATTGACAATAGGTGGTTGTTGTTGTTATTAGGTACCAGTAGTCGAGCAAAACTCATTTTGACCCTAAGAACAGATATGAACCTTGATTATTCTGCACCATCCTCATTGTCTCTGACACACTTAAGCCCATTGCTGCAGTCACTGTGTCATTCTATCTTGTTGGGCGTCTTTCTCTTCTCACTGACCCTCAACATTTCCAGGTATTTCTCTTTTCAAGGAATCGCCTCTCCTAACAGTACACTCAAAGTATGAGAGATGAAGCTTCTCCATCTTTGCCTCCAGGGAGCCCTCTGGCTACACTTTCTCCAAGACAGGTCTGTTTGTTCTTTTGGAAGTCCAGGGGGCTATTCAGTACTATTCTCTAACACAATTCAAAGGCATACATTCTTTTTCTGTCATCTTTATTCACTGTCTAGCTGTCAGATACAAAGCAAGTGATAGAAAAGACCATGACCTGAATCAGATGCACCTTAGACTTTGAACTGACATCACTGGTTTTCAGTATCTTGGAGAGGTCCCTGACAGCAGAGTTGTCTAGTGCAATATGTCTCCTTATCTCTTGACTTCTGTTACCAAGGATGTTGATTGTAGATCCAAGCAAGATTAAATCATTGACAACTTCAATCCTCTCTCCATCTGTCATGATATTCTATATTGGCTCAGTGGTGAGGACCTTTGTTTTCTTGATACTGATATATAATCCATATTAAAGGCTGTAGTCCTTGATCTTCTATGCAGTAGAGTAAGCTTGTGCAAACCAACAAGAGTCTCATTCTCAACTGTGACTGAGAATTGCCAGTATGACTTGAATTCAGAGCTTCTCAGGTGAGAAAAAGATGTAGCTGGTGTAAGCAGTTAATGCATTCTGCTTCTAACAAAAATGTTGCAGGTTTCCTCCCAATTGCAAGTGTCTCAGAAAGTTCTTGTGGTCTACGTCTGGAAAGTTAGACATTCTAACCTCCTATGGAGCACAATTTTACATTGACACCCCATTTTATGTCCTTAAATTAGGATGGACATAATGGTTTCATTTTGGTTTTTATATGAGAAAAAACTTAGACTAGTTTGGAAACACTTCTGCTTGTAATAGTGACAATAGGTTCTGAACACAAGTTTCATTGTAGTTGAATTGGTGAGACGATTTGCAGGTGTTAACTTAATAATTCTTTAACTCAGCACTTTTGTTATTGTTTTTAGGCATCGTTTAGTCAATTCCAACTCATAGTAATCCAGTGTACAACAGTATAAAAACTCTGGCTAGTACTGTTTGATCATTAACAATTATTGTCATATGTGGGCCCATTATTGTTTCAGCCACTGGGCAATCCATTGTACTGATGATTGTCCTAGCTTTTTTATGACTCTATTTCCCAAAGCATAATGTCCTTCTCCAGGGACTTGTCTCTCCTGATTAGCAAGCCCAAAGTATGTGATGTGCAGTCATCATCCTCACTTGGAAAGAGTGTTCTGGATGTGCTTTCAAAATATATTTGCTCATTCTCCAGGCAGTTTATGGAATATGGAATATTCTTATAACAATTCAAAAGTATCATTTGTTTTTAAGTCTTCTTTACTCATGGCCCTGCTTCAGTGTCAATACCACAGAAACCATCATAGGGTGGGTCTGTTGTACATTACTCCTCAAAAAGACATCTTTGTTTTTAAATAATTTTGTAACTGATTTTTCCAGTGCAAATCTTTTCAGCAGTCTTTTGCAACAGATTTTTTCAGTGCAATAGGACGTTTGATTTCTTGATTATTGTTGTCAGAACGAATTGATTGTAGATACAAGCACAATCAAGTGCTCTGGGATTCCTGTTCTTCTTAATGTCAACCTCAACGTATTATGATCCACACAGTCAAATGCCTTTGCATAGTCAATACAGTACAAATACACATTCTTCTGGTATTCCTTACTTTATGCCAGGATCCGTCTGACATCAGCAATGATGCTCTGATGCCACAGACTCTTCTAGATCCTGCTTGAACTTCTGACAGTTCCCTATCTATATGTAGTGTTCCAGCCATTTTATAATGATTGTTAGCAGTACTTTGCTTGCATATGATAACAATGATATTGTTTGATAGTTTTTACATTCAGTTGGATTACCTTTCTTGGGAGTAGGAATATGGACCTCTTCCAATCCATTGGTCAGATAGCTGTCCTCCAAATGTCCTAGCATAAACGTTTTTCATCCTTTTATCATTAGCATTCCCCAAAACCATTGCAATTGCATTGAAACCAACTCATAACTCACCATCAAGTGGATTTTTCCAAGGCTGTAAATTACGTAGGAGAAGATTATCCATATTTCTCCCACTGAGCAGCAGTAGACTTGAACCACAAGAGTAGTAGCAGCCTCATTCACTAATACAGACTGCTTCATCAGAGCTTCCTCTTGTTCTTGAAATAGGCTCTAAATTCTGATCGGATATGCTTAAAATTGTATTTTGCCTCTTGTGAACATGTTTTCATTTTCCTCAGCTTTTTTTTTAAACAGCTTTATTCTTGTATTGCTCTCAAAGTCACAGCACATCAAATGGAAATGGAACAGTCTTTGATACTGAATAACCTAAACACATTACTGTGGAAGAAAATTTCCTACGCAAATGACTCTTAGTTCATTTGAATATTAACATTTTAGAAAACTTCTAAAAATGTTTTGAGCATTATAAAAATGGTTTATAATACATAATTTCCTGACGGTTTACACAGAACTCACTGCTGGGCCTAGTGGAGCCATGAAGCTTGATGTGATTACTTAATGGCAGGACGAGTACAATCAATGGAACAAAGATCCCAATCCTGCCTTTTATTTTTTAGAGTCTGTTAGATTTCCCATTGCATTAATTCACTGTAACTATTTTCACTAAGGAGGTGGTTGTTTTTTTAATTTTCTTTAAAAAATTACTGTGAAAGCCCTCAGTCCATAAACATCAATAGTATATTTTATAGATTTATAATTGTTAGCCAAAATACCATTGCTGGAAATATTTGAGTGCGCTTTAAAGCTGCTGTTTGGGTGTGGGGGGGGGGAAGGTCTAAATTTACTATTTTAGCATCGTAAAGTTTACACATTAACAGGAATTAAGACTACAAAATAGATAAATTACTCTTTTATAAACAAATGATGGGTTTACAGAAAGGATTATTGTATTATATACACATTTTTCACCTCATTTAGATATCAGTTATCATCTGTAGTTTCACAATATTTCCTTCAAGTGGCTTCTTTAATGAGTCTAAGATTCAAACTCCTTTAGGAAGTATTCTACTTGGCAATATGCATTCACCGATTTTGTGGCCAAACTGAGTGTATTTTCTAAGGGTTTGTTTTAGTGTAAGTACAAACCCCCCAAAAGCCCTTCAAAAAAATTTATCGTAAAGTTATAGACCTAATCAATACTCCACACAATCCTGCATTTGAACTGTAGATAAAGTCACAATTCTCTTGAGCTTTAATTTGAATTTGCATGTGAGCAATTGAAGATCTATTTCCCAGTCAACACTTGGCATTGCTTTGACTGATGATATTGAACGCCTCCATTATCTCTTTCTGCAGATTAAATTGGTTTGATTCCTTTATATTCCATCTGCAGAAGGAATATTGTATACAAGTTTAGTTTATGTTTTTGAAAAAGGAGTATTTGGAAAGAATTCAGTTACTGAGTTTGCAAAATTGCATCATGTAATCTCTAGCACCGTTTCCATCACTAACACAATTGTTATCCAACTACGGATCCTTCCTCTCTGTTTTCATCTTTTGCAGACAAATTACCGGTAATTATTTTGTTTACATTCCATATAAATTTTGCATATTGATTTCAGACAGCAGAAATTGGTAAATCTTACTTGCTTTCGTCTGTGAAATTAATTGTTGCGATGTAAGTTTCAATAATGATTTTATTAACTAGTCTTCCTTCTGGATGGTGTATAGATAGTATTCAGTCACTCAAAGAACTGTATTTCAGTATAGATACTGAAATGTCCTTTTTGACATTAATGAGGTATCATTCCTTATAAATCTGTCATAAAAGACAATACTATCTGACAATCTTGTTGGAAATGGCCAATACCATTCCATTTCAGCCTATGCCTAGACTAGCGATCTTTAGGGGTTCTATTCCATATTTTCATGTCTTGCAACTTTTTCAAATTTATATTTATATCTTTCACATTCTAATTATTTTTAGTTAGCTTTTTATTGTGATGTGAGTGGAAGTTGACAGAGTGAATTAGTTTTCCATTCAAACTTTTATACAGATGTTCAGTAACATTGATTACAATCCCCACAGTACAAGCAGTACTCTTCACACATCCACCTTTTGTCCTCCTTTTCTATCTCTCTGTGAATGGTGGGCTTTCTCCATGGAAAAATGCTGCCCTTTTAATTAGGTATGGTTGATTGTTTTAAGAAAAGTGTTCTCTCTGGTGTTACTGATTACACTATAGGTCTTTCTATTGTTTGACTTAAAGGTGAGTCTTGGGGGTGAATTCAATTTCAGACTTGAAAAATGACTAAGAGCCATGATTTTGGGAGTTCTGCTTGTCTCAACCAGACCAGTAAGCTTGGTCATTTTTATAATCTTGAATTTTGTTCCAACTCTAATATGGACCTTCTATTATGATCTTTTTCAGACAGTTATGGTAACAGCCAGATACCATTTAGATCTTGTGATCTCAGGGTCATAGAGACAGAAGTTTATGTGACAGTCCTTTGATTTCCATCCTTCTTCTTTGTTCTGGGTAGGAAAAGACCATAGTTACACCTTAGGTAGCTGTTTGCAAGCATTTAAGACAGCAGTTATTACTCATAAAAGTAGACTGTAGAACTTTGTTAGGCTGAGATGAGCTTACTGAGCTTGATGGTCCCTGCAATTATTGTCCTGAGACATCAGGCCCAGGTACTTAGTCCATGAATGTGTTTGATTATAGTGAAATAGTTTTCATAATCTTGTTTCTGTTTCCTCTCTTAAACACACATGCATTTAGGGAACTCTGCACGCCTCATGAGAGTTGCACTGCCAACCGAAGGTAGGCTTTTTTAATCCACCAGCTGCTCCGTGGAGAAAATATAGACAATCTTATTCTGTGTAATTACTGCCTCTGAGAACTTGCTGGAGGATCAGCTATAACTCCATGACAATGGTAATAGATAGATGGATAGATAGATAGATAGATAGAGAGATAGATAGATAGAGCTAGATAATTATATATAGATATGACACTGGCTCAGGACAGGGAAGGGTTCAGAGCTGCTGTAAGTAGGGTCATTGACGATTCAATGACACAGAACACCACAAACATACTGTATTGGTTGTATTTTATTTAAGCCTCTTGTTTAGAGTCAACACCTCTTGGAGACTTTGTCTTTATAGGTCAGTTGTTATTATACTTTAGAAGAACATTCTAAGTGGCACAGTACTCTTCTGTCAATATGCTGTACTGAGGTAACCTGGGGTTGCTGTGATACTGAACCTTGTGCCATTGGGGTGATGTCAAATACAATAATGGTTACCCATGGAGGACAGTGTTTGGTGGAGCACCCAGTTTAAGACAGGTTTGGAAGCAGGAGTGGCATCTACTTCCTAAACATGTCTCTGGAAACTCTATGAAGTTTGTTAAATGATGATAGGCTTGAGGCCTTTTTTTTTCTTCATAGGGTTGCTATGAGTCATATTCAATGGCAAACAACAACATGTTTGTATGAACCCATACTAGTAAATAGTAACTACAATAATGGTATTAAGCGGGGTGACGATCATAAGGATGTTGCAGAATACTGCAAGGGGTTTTTGATGTGTTATTTAGAGGGTCATCACTATGAATTTTATTTAACTTGATGGCCAAATAACAACATCTACATGTATAAATTAAATGTATTTATTAATGGATGTTTGTGGTTGTTTCTTCTCATTATCAGTGGTGTTGCATCAGTGAATTAAAGTCCAGAAAACTTGACTCCATCCATGTCATTAAATTGACTTTACTTTGAAGGGACAGCAGTTCCTCGTTTGCATTTTGGGTGTTTTCCATCTTGATGGCCTTCTCTTCCATCACTATATCAGACACGTTCCACTGCTATCCATAGGTTTTCCATGGGCAGTTTTTGTTTTATTTTCAGAAGTAGATTGCCAAATCCTTCTTTTGCAGTTTGTTTTATTCTGGAAGCACCACTGAGAGCTGTCCACCGTTGATGATTCTTCTGATATTTGAAATACAATTACACAACTGCCACTATCAGCAGCGCACAAGCCACCACAGTTACAACAAAGTGATAGAGAAGTAATGGAAATCGGCTCTGTAGCTGTACGAAATATGTGACAAAGCACCTGTGGCTAAGGAGTTTTATATGAATAAGTTCATAAATATACAAAAGAAAACACAAAGCAGGACTGGTATTCAGAGCAGGTATAAGGATTAGAAAGAGAAAATATGAGCAATTGTTGGTTGGGATTACTCTTGAAGAGTGTTTTAGAAGAATTGACATGGATACATAAGAGAGGACAGCAATGATCTGGGAAAAGAAAGAGGAACTGAACATGTATGTCTTAGATGCTTAATATTTGGTCAACTTTCAAAAGAGCATATTTTGAGTAGCTGAAATGAGCCAGGCTTCCACTGCTGAGAAAGCAGTGATCTAAGTTTGGGCAAGGCAGCCTTTCAGCAGGAAGGGGATCTAAGCCGAGTAAACAGCATTGCCCACAGTCTTTGTGGAAGACCGCTGGAGGAAATAATGTCACCTCAGACTCTACCCAAGAGCTCAGTGGGAATCACTGGCCACTAGGCTCTGTGCCTGTGTTGTGTTTTAGAACTACTTGTGAGAGAGGCAATCAGATTTCAGTGACAGGAAAACTCTGCCCTCATATGAAACACAAACACACAGTCTTCCAGCTCCGAGCTAGATGTTTCACAGAAAATCCTGAAGACAATTGTTGATCTTTAACATCTCCCTCCACGTTTAACTTACTAAGCATTTATTCTGGAAAGGGCAGTATTAGCTTTGCTTGCTAGATTAGAGTTGTTAGTCCTTTCCTCGGTGTATTTTGCTCCAAGCTTTGCATCCTCATCCCTATCCATGGACTTGCCTTAGAAGGATGGAAATCAGATTGACAGGCCATCCAATTCGATAGCTATCTCTCCCCCAAAACACACACACCTCACATGACCACTCTCCTGGAAAACAACTATTCGCAGGTGGACAATTAAAAGAAGATCACCTTTACCCCCTCAGGTCCTGGAGAGTGACATAAACATCATTGAAAAAATCAGTTTGGAACATTGATAGAATCTAAGGAAATGGCATATTAAAACAGCAACAAAACTACTATTGTTGGCTCCACTCCTACTCATTTCAATCCTCAGTGGGGTTTCTGAGGCTGTAAATATTTACCAGAGGATACTACCCAGCTTTCTTCAGGGGACAGCTGATGGGTTCACATTTGCCAGCTCTGCTGTTAGTAGCCCAACACAATGAGCTCCACCAGAGGGCTCCTTTAAGACCTGAGAAATCAGTCCTTTGGAGCTCCTTGATACTCTGGAGAATCTCTAGTCCATCTCTTTGTTTTACCATTGTGAGGTCTGAGAGCCACAGAGGACAGTGACCTGCTCTAGGGTCAGAGAGGGAACATTAAAAACAGCAGATCCCAGTGGAGGCTGCTTCCCTTTGGGAATTCAGACAGGCCTATAGTGGAATCCTCTGTCTCAAATTAGCAGAAAATCTTAAGTGAATCATTGGACTTTCCTGCACTTTGCTTTGCTTACATATGTTGTTCTAACAGTAAATGTAACAAACTGGCACAGTGCCTGATACATACCAGTGTCAATAAGTGTTAGTGACCTCCCCTTCTCTACTTAGCCAAATTGTAGTTGGCTTGAGCCACGGAGTCTCTGGCAGTTGCTTGTCCACTTCCTCAGTCTGCCCTGGCTGAGAGCAAATCTGAGTCACAGAGGTCCTGGTAACCTCTCTGTCTTCTACTGATCCCTACACACCTCTCTTATTAGTGGATGGGGCAGGGGATGAGGACAGAGGCCATCACGCTGTGGTCAATCAATATCAGAGTAATCTTAAATAAAAGCAAATGAAGTGTATTGAAGGACAGAGATGGTGCAGACCAGGAAGTCATCCATTGTTACAGATGGAAAATGACCCTCGACTAGTCCACAAAAGAGGACATTATACTCTTGGAGCAGGAAATGAATATTATAACATTCATAATTGTCTCATGGAACATGAGGGAGTTCTCTAAGGTGGGGTCCAGAGGTCAGGCCTTAAAGGTACATTTCCTGGCTTCAAATGTTGCCATGTGATTGACCTGGCACAACAGATAACTGCTCCTGACTTATCTAACCGAGAAAATAGAATTAGTAATAATCATAACTCATGCATTGTTGCTAAAGTACATGACTTAATAAACATTTTCTAGTTGCTGACCTGATCTCTTACACACAAAATATAGTTGGTTTTCATCTAAATGTTTCACAGTCTGTACTATATCAGCACAAAGTTCCTCAACCCTCCCAGACAAACCAGGGCTGTATCCCCAGTTCCCATGCCCCTTCCCACCCCCTACCTGCTCCCCATACCTGCATGTCTTCATCAATTTCTCTGGCCCTTCCATACCTGCATTCATAAATTCTCACTTCATTCCCTCCAGGTTGAGAGGATAAGTGGCAGTATCACAGGGGAAGAGTGGCAGCACCATCCATCCTGATCCAAATCTACACTGTAAGCTGTGGCAGTCTCTCCGATGCCAGACAGGAGCCAGGGGTCTGTGGGTCCAGTGTTTCCTGCTGGGACGTGGCTCTGTAACTCTGTGCCTGAACATTTTCTTAGGAAATCTTAAACACTTCCTTAAAATATCTTAGTTTACATCTATGTTACAAAAGAAGCTTATTGGAAAATTAAATGAAAACTTAGTAAAAACCTCAAATTCATTGTCATCAAGTCAGAACTGACTCATAGATGACCTGGTGGATTGTCAGAGGATGGGAGGAGACTGCTCATCTTTCTCCCATGGACCATGGGTGGATTCAAACTGCCAGAAATGTTGTCTTCCAGTTAGCAGAGCAACTCCCTATAGACTACACCACCAGAGCGAATGAAATATTAATATGAATAAGAGAATGGGTTAATAAAGCAATAGTATGCCAATGATGGATTCAAACCACCAAACAAGTGAGTTAGCAGTGCAACTTCCTACTGACTAGGCCACCAAAGGGGGGGGGCGTTGCCAACCATTTTAAGATATCCTATGTTAATAGGTTCAGTGTTAGTGTAAGTTCAAGTCTTGATAGAAACATGCACTTGATGTTAAATCTGTAAATGTGCCTAAAGTAATCTCCCTCAATGTTACCCTTACAGCAGGCCAAAAGCAGTCCACCTGGGGTTTCCAGCTTTGGGTCTCCAGCTATAAAGGATTGTGTTAGTGCTAGACAAACGAGAACCCCATTCCTGCTGTCCCCCTTCTGTTCTTACCTGGGATTCAGTTAATGGTCTGGGCTTTTCAGTTATGTGTTTAGTATCTTATACTCCATGAGTTACCAAGGAATCTCATATTTTTTATTTCATAACTTTCATCTCTTACTTTTATCTTCTCTTTTCTGTTGCTTTCTCCTCCTTACAACTAAGTGATTATGCACCAGTTTTCATCATAAAATAGGAGTCTGTATCTCCTGACAAGTGTACTTTTCAAAACAGGCTCTGTGCTTCTGATAGTACTCTTTCTGGATGGTGCATGGGATAATATGCATGGCTGCTAACTCAAGTTCAAGTCCAATCAGAGTCCCTCAGAAGACACACCTGGCAATCTAGTTCTGAGTGGTCAGTCATTAAAAACTTCAGGAATCTGCTCAGATACACAAGAGTTCCCATGAGTCAAAGTAACTCGTTTTTGTGTTTTGAATCCTGATTTTTCAAGCACTCCTATCTATACTGAAAGAATCCTAAGAGAAATAAAAGGACAGGTTTAAGATCACTCAATACTTGTTGAAACAATATTTTGTTAACAAAGAAATCTTAGACTAAAAATTAAGACACCACTAAGAGTGTATAGGAGAGCTCTGGTTACATAGTCTATAGGCCATCTCCTCCAGTGTAATTCACAGCCTCTCAAAACCTGCTGCAGGGTCTGCTCCAGCTGGATGGTAATGTGTTTTGAATTGAGAAGAATATAAAGATTCCACTTCAGAGAAGGGACACTGATCTAAGTGTTGCTGTTGTTATATATCATTGAGTCACCTGCGACTCATAGCGACCCTATGTACATTAGCTCTGAACCCTGCCCTATCCTGAGCCAATCTCATTGTCTCCGACAGACCTAATCTCATTTCTCTAGTCTTTGTGTCAATCCATATCATCCAGGGGCTTGTCCTCCTATGCTGTCCCTCCACCCTTAAAGCATAATCTCCTCTCCAAGGACTGGTTTCTCTTGGCCATATGCTGAAGTATGTGAGATGGTGCCTCAAAATCCTTGCCTCTAGGGAGCAGCCTGGTAGCATCCTGTCCAGAATAGATTTCTTTTTCTCCTGGCAGTCCACAGAATGTTCAACAGTCTTCTCCAGCACCAAAGCTCAGAGGCATCAATCCTTCTTGACTATTATCCTTAGCTATTGTCCAGTTCTTGGATGCATAACAAGTAATCACAAACACCATGGCCTGAATCAGGTACACCTTAGTCTCCAGACTGACATAGTTGCTTTTCAGTACTCTAGAGAGGTCCCTGACAACAGGCTTTCTCAATGTAATTTGTCTTTTGATTTCCTGACTGCTGGTGCCCTGAGTGTTGATTATAGAATCAAGCAAACTAAAGTTATCAACCACCTCAGTTTGTTCTCCATCTGTCATGAAATTGCTGATTGGCCTGGTGGTGAGAATCTTTCTATTCTTGATGTTGAGCTTCAATCCATATTGAAGACCACAGTCCTTGACCTTCTGCAGCAAATGCCTCATGTACTCGTCAGATTTAAATGTAGTTATTAAAAAAAGATTAATGGCCAGTAAATGGCATGTGAGGGATGATGCTAGTGAGAGATAAAAGATGGGTAAGACATGGCCCTCCAGTCAGAAAGAGAACCCCAGGGGCATTCCTGCATTGCTTTCCTTCTCTCAGAGAATGTAAACCTTCAGATTTCAAAAGGACATTGTAGACTGTCTGAAAGATTGTTTTCCTCACCAAAGAGATGTGCTATTTGGTATTTTTAATAGCACCATCTGTCAGTGAAGGCAAAAGCTCTGAGTTGCAATATTGATCTTGTCACTTTGGGGAACAGTTTGATATTTAGGATTATAAATAACATTTTCATTTGCTTTATTATCATGTTCTGACTGTTTGACTGATGAGTCTAAAAATACCATTTTCTTATCAAATATTAAGATGTATAACTTTGCTGAGGTTGTAATTCTGGATTCTGAAATACTGTTGACACATTAAAGGGTATGTGTTACTTTAAAATCTTAATCCAAAAAAAGGTTACCTTTTTCTCCTTTACACTTAAACAGAAGGCAGTCATTAGTGGTGATAGCTAAACAACGCGAGAAACATCATTAATGTCATTGTATGAAAAGAGACCTGGTTGTGCAGCAGTTTGGGTGATAGCTACTAACTGGAAGGTTAGTGACTTGAACCCAGCAGCCATCCTACAGGAGGAAGTCATGACGAGCTGGTCGCATAAAGATTTACAGTCTTTAAATCTGATGGGCTTGTTCTGCTCTGCCCTGTGTGGTTGCTCTTAGTCAGAACTGACTTGATGGCATTGGCTGGTCTGAGTTCTGAAGTGTGCATGAGAAGATTGTTGAAATGGTAGTTTTGTTACCTACACACTTAGGACAAAAAAGAAAGAATAAATAAAGGACAGTAGGAATTTGGAAGTAGGAGTGGCATCCATTTCTTAAACTACATGCCTCTAGAAACTCTGTGAACTTTGATAAATGGCGATAGTTCTAGAAAGGCTTAAAGCTTTTGTTCATAGCGTCGCTAGGAGTCATGCTCAACTCAACAGGAATCAACAACAATGAGTTTGACAATAATTGTGAGCTCACATGTATTAACTTTGAGTCATGTGCTTTCCAAGTCAACCTTTTGATAGTTTGATGCAGAACTATCACAGTTGTCATCATGATTTCAGGTGAGTGAAGCAAAGAAGAACAAGATAACCAGTGACTAGTAAGTGCCAGGGTGGGAATTTGAATCCAGACATTCTGGCTCTAGAACCTGTACCGTGTTGATATTTACATTTAAAGTATGTTGTTGTTGCTGTATATGTCATCAAGTCAGAACTGATTCATAGTTGACCTTCCAGTGGCCTTTCACACACTATAAATTTCATGGGAAGAGCTTGTTCATCTTTCTTGTAGATTTGAACCACCTGGCTTTGGATGGGCAGTTCAACCCCTTACCCCGGGCCACCAAAGCTCCCTGAGTGTATGAAGATTCTATTATTATTATTCAACAAGTATTTTATTTCACATTTGTTCTTTTCCTTCATCCTGACAGACAGCCTTTGAGGCATGCAGGGTAGATATGACCCTTTCTTTACAATTTAACAACACAACGTTGAAAGATATAAAGGATTTCTGCAATGTCTCATTGGTAGTTAACTGCAGAGAAGCATTTCAGTACGGAACTGCAGTTTTATCTCTTTCATTTGAGCATCACAAACTATTATTATTGTCATTGCCACGAGTGATTAATGTTGGCTTTAAATGATAACACCTATTGTATTGTGCTCTTGATCACTGGAACTTTTAGGCAGAATAAATGTGACATTTCTAGGCAGCTCTTTTTCTAGACAGCTATTCATCTCTATAACAAGATTCTTAGGAAATCTGTTCCTCTGTCTACTTCCTAGGAAGTATTCTCAAATTCGTCTTCCCATGGAATTGTGCGTGGACTATTTCATGCAAACTTGTTCCATTTCCTTCCTTTCAGCATAGTTGTTGTTGTTGTTAAGTGCCATCAAGTTGTAGGCAACTCATAGCAACCCTGTGAATGAAAGTCCTCAACACTTTCATCCTTTCTCCAGGTTCATAGGGTTTCCGGAGGCAAGCTATTACGGAAATGGATGCCATTCCTTCTTTCAAGCTTGTTTTAATCAGGGAGCAACACCAAAGAGAGGGAAAAATACAACTGGAACACTCAGTCTTATTTTGTAGAGAGAATATGATTTGTATTATGGTATTCAGACCTTATATTTTCAAGAGGAATCTGAGGGGGTGGAGTAAGTAGTCAGTTAATGTGTTAACTGTGAGTTGAGTGGCTTACATTTCAAGTCCAGCCAGAGGTATCGCAGGAGAAAGGCTGGTCATCTCCTCCGGAAGTTATCCAGGAAAATCCTGTGGCACGCACTTCTATTCTGACCTAGCTGAGGTCACTAGGTGTCAGAATTGACTCAATTGCAACTGTTTTGTTTTTTAGGAGGAAAACAACAAAGCCACCCCTACCTCCCACAGCACATCCTTCTGGTACCAAAATCCTATTTTTTTTTTCTTGGCTTACATTTGCATTTTTTTGTGGTATAAAATTTGCATTTTGGGGGTATAAAACATAAAAATTATTCCAAGACTTCTTTTGCTGCTCATGAATCTTTTAGATTTGAAAAAGAATCAAGTCTTTTACAGTATCCATCTCTATATTTAGCTACGTTTTATGTCCGACAGTGTAATTCTAGTCAATTTTAAGACACTGCTTATATATGGTATCATTGTTATCAGTGAATGCCACGCTTTAGAAGGCATTTATTCCATCCATCAAACAGTGGGGTGAAACAACAGACTTTTTCTTTGTCAGCTCTGCTTGACAGCTGATTCCTTCTGACTACAGCCCACAAGCTTTCCCTTCTTCATTAAGAATAAGAATATTGAATGATCAGGAAGGTTTTCTGCTCTTAGACTCTTCTTTCCTCAAGGCATGAGGACATGAATTCTTTCTGATGTACTAGAAACAACTGTCTATTACTGTTATTGGTGTTATGTCCTGTCGAGTTGAGTATACTTCATAGCATCCTATGAACAATGAACCTGAATCCTGCCCTATCCTGTGCCATTCTCATCATCTATGATACCCGTTTGCCCATTGCAACAGTCGCTATGCTAATCCACCTCATTGAGGATCTTCCTCTCTTTCTCTGGCCCTCCTTTCCAAGCATGATATCCCTTTCCAAGGACTAGCCTGTCCTAACAATAGGTTCAAAGTATGAGAGATGAACCTTTGCTATCCTTTCTTCCAAGGAGCACTCTGACTGCACCTTTTTTAAGACATATCTGTTTGTTCTTTTGGCAGACCTTGGAATGAATATCTAGTGCTATTCTCCAGCCCCAAAAGTGTAAAGCATCAGTTTTTCTTCTGTCATCTTTATTCATTGTTTAGATCTTAGTTGCACAGCAAGTGATTGAAAAGTAATTGAAAGCCTGAATCAAGCTCACTGTAGTTTTTAAACTGACATCATTGCTCCTCAGTACTTTGGAGAGGTCCTTGACAGCAAACTTGCCTATTTATCTCCTGCAAAGTCATAAATGCTAGGTAGGATACACTTAAACTCATTGTTGTTGAGTCAGACCCAACTCACAGCAACCCTCCATTCGGCTTCTGAGGCTGTAAGTACTAGAAGAAGACTGTCAATCTTCCTTGGAGCTGTTAGTGGATTTAAGGCACTAGAGATGTTAGGTTTTGGTTTAGTAGAGTAGTTATTTATGTACGAACTACTCCACTAGAGCTTCTTAGAGATGTTCATAATCTACATCCTTGATATTTATTGGGTGATGATGGTTTTATACATGTTCCAGCAATATTCCTAAGTTTAAGTATATGCCACAATCTGCATTGGCAAGTGATCTGTCTCTATTCTTGCTCAACTATATTACTGATTTCTTTAGGGACCAAAGTCATTTCATTAAATCTGTCTAATTTGCATAATGGCTATTCCAGTTTTCTCATATGAGAAAAACTGCAATGATAACAGTGTAATTGCTGTCATTGGAGTTTATGCATGATGAACAATGAGATTTGATCATTTGATTCATTCAAATGAGCATCCTTTTTGCCTCAAAATGATGCCATATATTTGGTATTTCTGTTCCATATATGAGCCTGGACCAGCAAACCTCTGGGGGGAAAAAACTCAAGCTGAAATCAACAAGTTGCTTACTTTCATTGATTGTTGATACAGGGTCAAGTTTCATCAATAAAGATACAGGTTAAAATCTCTTGTAAGTTTAGTAGACACATTTTCACCAACACTGGGACAAAAGAAAATTATTATAGAATAGCAGACACGTTATTTTTATTTATGAGCTTGGAAAAAACCCGCATTTATTTTATGGTTTTCTTTAAAATATAGTTAACATAAAAAAAATTAGTTAACATGTGTGTCTTTTGGCTTTCTTGTTTTGTTTAAATCTTCAAGAGTAAAGATCCAGTTCTAATCCTATGTGTTTAAAAGCACCATCTTCAATTATCTTTATATCTATTATTTCATTTGGTAAAAAAGCATATTACTTTCAGTTTAGTAACAATTGCTTGTAATATACATTTTTATACATTTCTCCAGAAAGTGCCATACATAACTTTCAAGTTAAAAAAGAATTGTTTGCTTACTGAAAGGCACTTAGGCCAAAGTGAAGAAAGCAATAGCTTTTGTTTTTTTAAAACTTAGCAATTGTGCTATATATATGTGCCACATCCCATCCTCTAGTACTAACTGAAGGGAGCTTTGGTGGCCTAATGGGGAAGACGTTGCATTGTCAATCCAAAAGCAGGCAGTTTGTGTCCACCAGCTGTTCTGAAAGAGAAAGATGGGCAGTCTATTTTCATGTGAAATACAGTCTCTGAAAACCTCCTGGAAGGTCAGCTAGGAATCAGTTCCAAGTTAATGACACTGAGAGAGAGCTCCAAAAACAGCTCTGGAGTAGCTCATAGCATGTTGCCCTGATAACCAAAAGGTCTTACTTCTCTCCAATTGCTCTATGAGAAGAAGATGCAGACACTCCTTTACAATTCACAAGTGGCTACTTGGCCACCAGAACTCCCTAGTTATATATGCATCTTCTAATCCTAAGAGGGGCTGCTGGTGACCTAGTCTATAGGGAGTTGAACTGCTAACTTGGAAACTAGATGAGGGCTTGCTAAGAGTTGGAATCAACTTCAGACAGTATATTTGCATATTTATGGAAGATTGAATTCCTAGTATATATGTTCATTAAATTCTTTGTGTTGAATTACTTGCTATCTTTTAATTTGTAAATAGGAAGGCTGTGTAATACAATAGATGACGGGGAACCTCTTGTGAGGTTTGGGAGTAACTCTTAGTTTTTCAGTGTGTGTGTTTCACCTCTTGGAATCTGCTGCCATTTATCTTTTTGAGAAAATCTCTGAATCAACAAAGGGGCCTGTCTGTTCTTTCTTCCCGCTAGACTGGCACCTTTGAAACCTTATCCAGTCTTGTTACCTGACATTTCTGACTTGTCTGACAGTTGACACATAATCACCATCAAGCAGTTACCTTGACTTCTACACAGGCTTTGTGAAGTATTGGGTACATTAAAAAAACAAAACAAAACCAACAAACCGAAAGTTAAATTTTATTTATAGAAATTTTTTCTCACTGTAGTCAAGCCAGTAGGGACACATAGAGATCCTGGGCTTCTGAGGCTGTAAATATTAATTGGAAGAGATTAACCAACTTTCTTCTGCTGAGCTGCTGAAGGGTTCGAACTGCCAGAACTACATAAACTTTGGGTTAGCAGTGAAACACACCACAGGCTGTACCATCAGAGCTCCAACTCGCCTGGCGGTTGTGTGGGGTTTTGTTTTTGTTAGGTATCATCAAGTCAACTATTAATCAGAGTGAGAACAGGGTAAACCTTCTGTACAGGATTTCAAATGTGCGTTTTTACAGAAGCAGACTTTCTCATCCTTCTTCAAGGCACCTGGTGCGTGGCAGTATCAACCTTTTTGTTAATAGCAGAATGCCTTAGCCACAGTGCCACCAGACTGTAACATAAATTGGTAGTGCTCCATAAATAAGAATTGTGTGAAAGAGACTGGGTGCCTTAACATGTTTTAGTGATATTTAATCTTTAATACCACTCAGTTTAAGAGGCAGTCAGTCACACCAGAGGAGATTGCCCATCCTTCTCCCACCTTCTCCCACAGAGCAGCTGGTGGCCTTGAACCATGTGCCTTCAGGATTGCTGTGCAGCTTCTTGCCACTTGACCACCAGAACTCCCTAGTTAAATATCCATCTTCTAATCCTAAGAGGGGATGCTGGTGACCTCGTCTATAAGGAGTTGAACTGCTAACCTATATGCAGAACCTCTCTGGTTGTTCTAAGCTACCACTTTCTCTGCAAGAAAGATGGACAATGTGCCCTCATGCATTTTACAGCCTCAGAAACCTAGTAGAGGGTCACTGATGAGTGGTAAGTTCAAATTCAAGGGCAATGAGTTATGATAGAGTATCTTGTACTGAAAATTTCCTTTAGCACAAACAACTGTGTAACTGCACAGACGTGTGAAGTGACTATTTTAAGGAGTTGAGAAAACTGGTAGTACAGGTGTCTAATTTTTGAGAGGAGACAAAAATATAAGATTGAAGATTGCCCCAACCTTCTGCCTTGGGTGATCTTCGATGGTGGCCCAGGGGATTGAAATTCCTGTAGAACAAGTCTCACTGACCTAAAAGGGACTAGATTGCAGCTTGGGCTTCATAAACAGCAGGATTTTGTCAGTAAGGATACAAATCAGAAGAGGTTGAAAAAGGGCTCCTCAGAAATGTTGAACATCGCAGGTTACTGACTAAAGGCTGGATATCCATTTACTTCAGTAATTCAAATGGACACCTGCTACAAGGCCAGAACTGGGTGAGGACATTGAGGTCCTCATTTATGACTGAGAAGTGCTCCTAACCAGTCAGAAAGAGGAGGCTTCACTGAGATGCTCAGTTAAAACGTCAGAAGGAATGTGCCTATCTGATAAAATCAGTAGTCCAATCCAAACACCTTAGCATGGATGGTTCACCATCATTAACAAAGAATATCAAGCAAAATATAACCCAAAGATTCACCAGTAACTTCTCTGCGTGCCTAAACAAGGGCCATTGCTGTTGAATCAGGTCCAACTTGTAAAGACCATATAAGCCAGAGTAGTATTACCTCACAGTGTTCACAGACTGTCACCTGTACAAATAGCCTCATTTCCCCCCCCCCCCCGTAGAAACTCTAGTGCATTTGCGCCACTGATGTTTTGGTTAATTTCCAAGACCTTACTCATTGTGTCATCAGGACTCCAGTGGACATAATACCAACTCTCAGCTGACCTTCCAGCAGGATTCCGAGGCTTTACGTCATTTGGGAGGAGATGACTTTTCTTTCTTCTGAGCAGCAGTTGGCAGATTTGAACTGCTACAGAGACCCAACCTTTGAGTTAGCAGTAGAATTCCCTACAGATTAGGCACTATAGCACCCTTAGACACGTAGTCTTAGTCTTGTTGTTTGTAGCATCAAGTTGGAGCCAGCCCATTCATTTTCAAAAGTTGAAAACCTTCTGGTGGGTTTTCAGGGGCAGTTAGTCACATAACAGTTACTTTTTCTCTGCAGAACAGCCAGTGGATTAGAACTGTATGCTTTTGAGTTGGAAACACAACTCTTCACCAGACGCCACCAGAGCTTAATCTTAGACTAGTCTTAGTCTGGCATCCACAAATCATTTTATCCACAATTTCTTAATTATTAGAGATGCAGATGTGAGCCAACATCAAGGAAAAAAACCCAGCTAAACAAAAGCAGTTAATTGAAATAAAGCCTGAAATATTAGTGTTGGAAATCCCTGGAAAGGATTTTAAAACAATTGTTTTAATAATAATCCAATAATTAAAGGAAAACATGAGCATAATAAGTAAAAAGAGGATGAATTGGAAGCTGAACAACACCTTGCTTGAACATGACTGGGTAGTAGAAGAAATAAAAAATGAAATTAAAAAGTTTCTTGAAACTAAT
>NW_006399810.1:4530720-4533406 GCF_000299155.1 Elephantulus edwardii
CTTTGACAAGCACTGTGGCATTTGGACAAGAACAAACTGGGAGGAGGGTAGAGAGAATAGTGCAACAATGAATGAGTGGAAGCCCAAAATCTCTATAAATGTTTATGAAAATTAATAAAATATAATTATAAAAAAAAGAAAAAAATTTATAAAAGAAACCCAATCTAATTCTACAAGTGAAGCATAATGTGTTAAATAAAAACTTAGTAGGTTTAATAATAGACTAGAATGACAGAAAAAGGTTGGTCCACATGAAGATAGTTCAATGTAATTATCCAACCTAAAGAAAAAGGGGTAAATAATATGTCAGTGTCTAGTGACACAATAGCCAAAGTGTCAAAAACAGATGGAATTTGTGTTTTACATGTAAAAGAAGAGAGAGGAAAAAAGAAGATAAAGATAGAAGACAGTAAAAGACTTTAAAATGTCCATTATTTGGTAAAAAGGGATTAAGAATGCAAGAAACCCCAAGAAGGAGAAAAAGAAAGAAAACCACTCCAGTGCCCAGAGTAGTAAAATTATTATAAGCCAAAGATAAGGAAAAAGAATATCTTCAAAGTAGGAAGGATTTTTAAATAGAGAAGCAATGATTAGATTAGCCTAGCCGTTGATTTCTTGACAGAAGACAATGGAGCAACAGCAACGGAGTATTCATTGTGATTTCTACATATAAGTGAAAACTGAGATTATTAAAATCTGAGACCTGTACTGCAAGATATATTAAAGGAAGCTTTCAGACTGAAGGGAAACGAGACCGGAAATTTTCATTAACTTTGTCTAGACAATGAGCAGTTAAAATTGTTCTTGTTGTTACATGCCATTAAGTTGCCTGTGACTTATAGTTAACCAGTGAAGTATACTTTAATATAATCCATTAACACTTTTAATAATAATTGTTGTTGCTGTTGTTATGTGTTGTCAAGTTGCCTCTGACTCAAAGCAACCCTATGCACAATAGCTCCGAACCCTGTCCTATCCTAAGCCATTCTCACTGATTCTGACATACTTACCCCTGTTACCTTAGTTACCAGGTTAATCCATTCAATCCAGAGTCATCTTTTGTGCTGTTGCTCTACCCTTCCAAACATGACATCCTTCTCCAGGGACTGGTCCCTCCTGGCCAAAGTATATGAGATGGAGTGTCAAAATCCTTAAACGCTATATATGATTGGGTATTACGGTTATGACAAGAGTCCAGAATGAAGGTTGCATAGTGGAGTGTATTGGGGCAGAGGAGGGACTGTATACCAATGAAGGAATTTTTCTTTTACTTTTCAAAGAGAAGAGCCAACTGGGGTGGGGTAGGGGTAGGCAGGGAGAAAAATGAAACAATGAATGAATGGAAATCCAAAATATCTGTAAATGTTCATTAAAATTAATAAAATAAAACTGAAAAAAAAATCCTTGCCTCCAAGAAGTAACCTGATTTCACCCTCTCCAGGACAAACCTGTTTGTTCTCTTGGCAGTCTATGATATAAAGTCAATAGAAATTAACATGTAATTAAAAAAATATAAACTTGAAAGAAGATAAAAAAGAAAGACTAGGAGAACAAATAATAGATAGAAAATAGAAAAATACCAATATAACAAACATGAAAATAAATATATAAATAATTACATGTGAGTGGATTAAACTTATCAACTGAAATATAAAATAAAACACGTGATTTAAAAAGATCCAAACATGTCTATATACTATCTTAAAAGAACTTATTTTAAATACACAAATAAATTTAAAAAGAAAGAATAGTAAAAGATCATGAAAACAATAAACAAAAAATCTTCTATGGCTATATTAACATCAGACAAGACAAACTTCAAGACAAAGAATATTGTCAAAGACAAGGAAACACAAAATAATGATCAGGGAGCCAGGTAAATAAATATCTAATAATCTTTAAAGTACATGAAGCAAAATCCATCAGATTAAAGCAATAGATGAGTAAGTCAGCAAACATATTTTTACACTCTTCTTGTAGCAGCAGAAGTATATATAAGATTTAAAGTACATTATTCGGACTTAATTGTGATTTATAGCTCTTAACCCTAAAACCACAGAACATAAATTATTTAAAAGTACAAGTAGAAATTAAATCATGATAAGTTTTAATGTGCCTCAAAAAAATCAGCAGATTAAATTTTACAGGGTATATTATTTGACCACAGGAAATTAAGTTAGAAAAAAAATGAGTAAAATGTATTTAGAATATGTATCTCCATACCTTTTCAACCTGTATGCAGAACAGATTATCCAAGAGGCTTGGATCTATGAGGAGAAGTATGGCATCAGTATTGGTGGAAGATCTATTAACAATCTACATTATGCAGATGACACAACCCTGCTTGCTGAAATAGAGGAGGACCTGAAATGCTTACTGCAGAGGGTCAAGGACTGCAGCCTTCAGTATGGATTGAGGTTCAATGTCAAGAAGACAAAGATTCTCACCACTAAACCAATTGGCAGCATCAGGATGGATGGTGAAGAGATTGAGATTGTTAACAATTTAGTCTGCTTGGCTCCACGGTCAACACTCTTGGCACCAGTAGCCAGGAAATTAAAAAAAAATGTATTGTGATGGTAAAGTCAGCTATTAGGGACCTCTCCAAGGTACTGAGGAGCAATGGTGTCACTCTGGAGACTAAGGTGCGTCTTTGCAGAGAGTTGGACAATAACAAGGAAGGATA
>NW_006399810.1:4533759-4555837 GCF_000299155.1 Elephantulus edwardii
TCCCAAAATTTGCATTAGAATTTAAAGAATATAGAACAGGCAAAACCATCTTAAAAATAAAAGACTACCTGATTTCAAAATTTACTGTAAAACAATAAACTGTGGTAGCATCATAAGAAAGGACAAATCAATGGATATGTTTCTGGGAGTCCAGAGGTAGATAACATATACTACTGAATTTTTCATAAGGTGGAAAGGCCTATATAAGGGGAGTGATGGACCCTAACTTCTATGTCTCATCACAAATAAGAAAGGATTTTAGATGGCTCAAATTCATAACCATAAAATAAAAGTTAAAATTATGAAATATGTCCAATGAGGGAAAATATCCTAACTTTGAGATCAGTAAAGACCTCTTAAGAAAGACTAAAAAAAAAAAAAAAAAAAAGAACCACCACTATAAAAGAAATTGGCAAATTGTACATCATCAACATGAAAATTGCTGCTTATCAAGAACAATTGTTAAGAAAATGATCAAGTCACAGATTGAAAAAATATTTATTAAATATGTTTGATGAAGGATTTCTCTACAATATACTGAAAAATCTCTTAAAGATTAAAATTTACAAATGGACAAAAGACTTGAAAAAGCACTTTACAAAAGAAGATACATAAATGGCTCCTGTTATGCAAAGGTGTTCGACTGTGTGGATCATGATAAGTTGTGGCTAACACTGAGAAGAATGAGAGTCCCAACACAGTTAATTGTGCTCTTTAGGAACCTATACCTGAATCAGGAGACTGTTGTGCAAATGGAGCAGGGGAACACTGCATTGTGTAAAATTGGGAAGAAAGTGTATCAGGGTTGTATTCTCCATCCATACCTATTTAATCTGTATTTTAAGCAAATTTATCCAAGAAGCTGGACTCTTTAAAGAGGAATGTGTCATCAGGTTTGGAAGGAGACCCATCAATAGCCTGCATTATGCAGATGACACAACCTTGCTTGCTGAAAATGAGGACGATTTGAAGCATTTGTTGCAGAAGATAAGGAATGTAGACTTCAGTATGAATTGCATCTCAATATCAAGAAAACAAAGATTCTTAGCTCTGGACCAATAAACAGTATCATGATGGATGGAGATTGAAACTGTCAACAGCTTCATCTTGGATCCACAGTTAACACCCTTGGTACGAACCATCAGGAAATAAGGAGACACATTGCACTGGGAAAATCTGCAGTTAGGGAACTTTCCAAATTATTGAAGAGTAGTGATGTCAGTTTGAGGACTAAGGTATGTCTGATTCAGGCTATAGTCTTTTCAATTACTAGCTGTGCATTTGAGACTTGGACAATGAATAAGGATGACAGAAAACGAATTAATGCCTTTGAGTTGTGGTGTTGGAGAAGAGCACTGAACATTCCATGGATGGCCAAAAGAATGAACAGATATGTCTTGGAGAGGTGCAGTCAGAGAGCTCTTTGGAGGCAAGGAAGTTAAGGTTTCACCTCACATACTTTGGACATGTTGCTAGGAGTTTGCTAGGAACTCTTCCTTGGAGAGGAACATGATGTTGGAAAGGGTGGAGGGTCAGGAAAGGAAGACCTTCAACCAGGGGATTAACACAATGACTGCTGAAATGGGCTCTTGTGTGTCAGAAAGTGTGAAGATAGCGCAGGACAAGACTCGGTTCAGATCTTTTGTTCATAGGGTCGCTATGAGTCACACTTGACTCCACGACATCTAACAGCAGCAACAACATACAGCTCAACTCGCTACCATCTGCTCTGCCATGACTTTTAGAGAACCCCACATCAGTTTCCTAAGCTGTAAATGATAGCAGGAGGGGACTGTCCGTCTTTCTCCCAAGGGCCGTTGATGCATTTGAGCCACTTGAAATGATGATTAACACCACGTAGAGATGTCACCCCCAAGTCACTGATATAATAAAAAGAGTGCTAAAAAAATACATTGGTGAGGATGTGAGACAACACTCAATTTCTGATACACTGTTAGTGAGCGTGTAGAAATAGATAAACATATTTTGTATAAATGTTGGAGAGTTGCTTACTAAGTTTTTCGTAATGGTTCCTAGTTACCCCACACGAATGAAAACATATGTCCACAAAAGATCTTGATCAGGAATATTAATAGCAGTTCCTTAAAATTATCTGAGTATCTTTCAACAAGAAAAAGGATGAACAAAGAGTTTGCATAGTTAAGACATTAGTGAGCAAGGAAAGCTGTAAGGTGGCTCAGGGGATTTGTTCTTGGCTAGTAAAGGTTGGCAGATTGAGTATGCTCCGCAGTGCCACGAAAGTAAGGCCTGGCGATGTGCTTCTGTAATGACTACAGCTTAAGGAAACCCTATAGGGCAGTTCTACTCTGTGACTCAGTTGTGCTAAATTAGCAGCAGTGGGCTTTGACCAGTACACAATACACCAGGCATGAGTCCCAAGAATACACTGGCGCATGAAAGAAGCCAGGCAAAAGGATATATACCATGTAATTGAATAGATAAGAAATTCAAGTGCAGGGGAAAAGGGGGGGAAATCAGAATCAGTCATTGGCTATGGGATTGGAGCATGGGATTAACTTGGAAAAAGGAATGAAGAAAATCCAAGGAGGATGGAATGTTGTGTATGTTAGTTGGAGTGTGTACATTTAAGAGTCAGACAATCAAATGTGTTTCTCAGAGTTCGTTGGATATATACACTTGCAACCTATACAGTTGGTCTTGGTGGTGGTAAGCACTTAGCTGCTAACTAAAAATCTTCTTGCCTCTTCTTGAGAAGAAAGACCTAATGATCTTCTCCAGGAAAGATGCCAGCCAGGGAGACACTATACAGCGGTTCTCTGTCCTATAAGACTGCTAGGAACTGGAATCAGCTGGTTGCTGTTAGGTGCCATTGAGTTGTGTACAACTAATAGTGACCCAATGGACATCCCTGTCCTATCCTGTGCCGTCCTCATCATCTCTGACACACTTGAGCTTCAGTCACTATGTAAATCCATCTCATTCAGGGTCTTCCTCTCTTTCCCCGAGCTTTCACCTTTCCAAGCATGATGTCCCTTCACAAGGAATAGCTTCTAGCAACATGCCCAAAGTATGTAAGATTAGGCTTTTTCGTCTTTGGTCCAAGGAGAATCCTGGCTGCACATTTTCTAAGACATATCTTTGTTCTCTAGGACATTCAGTACTCATATAACTCAAAGGTACCAATTTTTCTATCTTCATTTTTCATTTTCCAACTTCATGTTGTTGTTGTTGTTAAGTGTCATTAAGTTGTAGATAACTCATAGCAACACTATGAACGAAAAGACCTGACCACTGTTCATAGAGTTTCCAGAGGCAAACCATTTTGGAAGTGAATGCCACTCCTGCTTCCAGGTTTGTTTTAATTGGGGAGCTCCACCAAACACTGTCCACCATGAGTAACCACTATTGCCTTTGACACATCAGTGTCACAGTGTTTAGCATCACAGCAACCATGCGTTACCTCCGTAAAGCAATGCACAGAACAGAGCTATACTACTTAGGAGAATGACAAAAAAACAAAAACAAAAACAACCCAACTAAACCAAGCCTGAGGGACCCACCATGGGCTTCATAGCATAGCAGGTGAAAAGCCCATGGCCAGAATCTGGCATTCTTTAGTCTTAGAACTGACAATATTGCTGACCAGTAAGTTGAAAAGATCCCTAATAGAGGATTTGCCCAAAACAATACATCTTTTGATCTCCTGACTTCTGCTGTTAAGAGTGTTGACTGTGAATCTAGGTAAGATCAATTCATTGATAGTTTGACTCTCTTCTCCATCTATCATGATGCTGCTTATTCATCGAGTGGTGAGGATTTTTGTCTTCTTGATGTTGAGATGCAATCCATACTGAAGGGTGTAATCTTTCATCTTCGGCAGCAAGTATTTTAAGTCCTTCTCACTTTCATTAAACCCAGCCCACCAGCTGTGTAACACAGGTTACTGATGAGTCTTCCTCCAACCCTGATAGATACCCTAATACATTCTTCCTCATAGAGTTCAGTTTCTTGAATGATTTGCATAGCAAGACACCAAAATTATTCATGTATCTTGATTGCAAGCTTGGTCAATTTCTGAATGCAAAAGTTGGTAGAAATCTTCAGTTTCCTCATCTTTGGCTTTTATTGTTGGTGCATATATTTGAATAATAGTCTTATTAACAGGTCTTCCTTGTATTCATGTAAGTATCCTATCACTCACAACATTATGCTTTAGATTAGATCTTGTAATTGTCTTGTAATTGTCTTTTCAGCTATAAATGTAACATTCTTCCACAATTTTTCATTCCCGGCATAAAAGATCATATGACTATCTGAAATCAAAGTGGTCAATGCCAGTCCATCTCAGTTCACTAATGCCTAGAATGTCGGTCTTTGTGTCTACCATTTCATTTCTGACAACTACCTGTTTTCCTAAATATATACACATTCCACATTCCAATTATTAAAGGATGTTTGTGGCTGTCTCTCTACATTTTTAATTACTTCCTATATGGGCTCTGACTATAACACCATATTCTTCTATTGTTTTCTGGGTTTTCAGAGGCCTATTATTTCAGAAGTGGATGGCCAGTCCTGCTTCCTAGTCTGTCTTAATCTGGGAGCTCTGCTGACACCTGTCCAAGATGTGTCACTCTTCTGGCATTTGAAATACCAGAGATATTGCTTTTGGCACCTGGATGATACACAGTAACAACAGATTTCATCTCAGAGTGGGGGAAAGGCAGCTAGGTCTTTTGAATATAAAATCAGATTGCCCAGACCTAGTTATAGTTGTTGTTATGTGCTGTCAAGTTGCTTGTGACTCATAGTGACCCTATCTATGTACAAGAACCCTAAACCCTGCTCTATCCTGTGCCAACATCATGGTCTCTGAGACACCTACTCCCACTACCCCAATGACAAAATTGATCCATCTCATTGAGGGTCTTCCTCTCCTGTGCTGTCCCTCAACTCTCCCAAACACAATGTTCGTCTCCAAGGACTGAACCCTCCTTTCAACATGCCCAAAGTATGTCAGATGAAGCTTCAGAATCCTTGACTCCATGGAGCAGCCCAGCTTCACCCTCTGCAGGACAAACTTTGTTCTCCTAGCAATCTATGGTATATTCAACACTCTTCTCCAGCAACATACCTCAAAGGCATCAATTCTCTTTCTATCATCCTTAGTCACTGTCCAACTCCCTGATGCATAGCACACAAGTGCGAAAACTATAGCCTGGATCAGGCGCACCTTAGTTTCCAGTCTGACATCATTGCTCTTCAATACTCTGGAGAGATTCCTGATGGCTGACTTTCCCAGCACAATTCATCTCTTGATTTCCTGGCTGCTGGTACCAAGAGTTCTGACTGTAGAGTCAAGCCGACTAAAACTGTTAATTGTCTCAATCTCCACCATCCATACCAATGCTGCCAATTTGCCCAGTGGTGAGAGTCTTTGTTTTCTTGATGTTGAACTTCAATCCATATTGAAGGCTGCAGTCCTTGACCTTCTGTAGCCAGTGCTTCAGATCCTCCTCAGTTTCAGCAAGCAGGGTTGTGTCATCTGCATAACGCAGGTTGTTGATGACTCTTCCACCAATCCTGATGCCACATTCCTCCTCCTATAGTCAGTTCCCAGATGATCTGTTCTGCATACAGGTTAAAAAGGCATGGAGACAAAATACATCCCTGATGGACTCCCTTCCCAATTTTGAATCATGCAGTGTCTCCTTGCTCTGTTCTGACTACTGCCTCTTGGTCCAAGTATAGGTTTCGCATTAGCACAATCAAATCCACTGGGATTCCCATTCTTCTCAGAGTCAGCCACACCTGCTTGTGATCCACACAGTCAAAAGCCTTTGCATAGTTAATGAAGCACAGATACACATTCCTCTGGTACTTTGCTTTCTGCAAAGATCCTTCTAACATTATCTAATATATCCCTAGTACCACGACCTTTTCTAAACCCAGCCTGCACTCTGTTGACATATTGTTCCAAATGTTTTTGAATACTTTTCAGCAGAATCTTGCCTGCATATGATATTAATGTCATTGTTCGATAATTTCTACACTCTGTCAGGTCACCTCTCTTTGAAATGGGAGTAAATATCAATCTCTTCCAGTCAGTTGGCCTGCTGGCTATCCTCCATATACGCCTATTAAGAAGGTGTCTCTAAAAGGCAATGGGAGTTCCATGTTAGAATTCTCTCCTTCCCTGTAGGCTCACTCACTCACTCACTCACTCACTCTCTCTCTCACTCACTCACTCATTTATGGCTGAACCAACTCACAGTTGACCCTCCACAGGGTCTCCAAGGCTGTGTATCACATAGATATAGATTGCTCATTTTCCCCCTTGGAGGATTGGTGGATTTGAACTGTATTTGAACATTCAAGAGGCAGGGCTTTGGGGTTATCAGTGTAACTTCCTGTTTACTCAGTACCAGAGCCTCCCACTCCATGAGAGCACCTTCCTTGAAGGATACATTGGTTCAGGATGCCTCAAGCACAGCCACCATCTGTCAGTGGAGGCTGCGTGTCCTATATTGTTAAACAGGATCAATGATACTTCCAGGTCTAATATGGTCTTGGAACAAAGGCCTAGCAATCTACTTCTGAAAAGAAGCTGATGAAAACTGTAGGGATCCCAATAATCAGATCTGAATCAGATTTCAGCGGTGGAACAGGAAGGGGCGACAGTTTGCTGTACCTCAGGTTGACATGGATTAGAAGTTGGCCCTATAACCATTTATCCAACAAGATTCATAGTTCTGAACCTTGAGCCCAAAGAGGAGTAAATCCTGAGGAAGATGGTGAAGCTGACCATGTTGTTACTCTACTTTTTAAAAGTCTCAGATTCTGACCCAATTTATTTCTTTTTAAATTTTTTTATTATTATACTAGTTTATTTACAAAATTTGAATACATTGTTTTTCGGACCAGATTGTTCCAATTTTTGACCAGGAAAATCAGGTGAGTACAATTTAGGTAGACTAGTTAGAAATGAAGCTTCGTCTCTTTTGCACATGCTAGCAAAAAGATAGGAAGCTGTGGTGGCACAGTCCGGAGAGAGTCATGCTTTTAACCTAAAGGCAGCACTGCTTTTTTTGGTTCAAATCCAGTTGTGGCTCAGTGAGAAAAAGATGAGGCGTCTCTCCCTGGGCGATTTACAGTCTCCACCCAAAACTCTCTAGGGAATCTTCTATTGTGAGTCAGTATCTACCTGAAGGCAACTGGCATAAAAGAAAATATTTTCTAAAAAAAATAAAAAGATAAGAGATTATATTGTTTTGAGCATCAAACTCTCTTTATTTTTAGAAACTGAATTTAACTTGTCCTAAGAAGGAGACATTAATTTGAGAAATTAAAATATTAATTAGGCCATTAATTAACTCATAGAAACTATTAGCCAAGGAGATCATCAGATTGCTTTTTAAAAGATTATCAGGCTACAGCAAGACTGCACAAACAATGACTTCTGCAAACCTCCTGTGCTTTTCTTGTCTTTCTGAGATATTTGAAAGAATTTAAATATCAAAGAATTCTGATCCCTTTGTGAGTATTTTCCCTGGGCTTTTAGAAAGATTATCCTTCAGTGTTTCAAGGACGTGGTTGTGCGTTTGTCTTGTAGTGGGGAGGAGGACAGAGAATTGTGTGATTATGGGAACTAGTCTTGTGCTTTGTCGCTTCTGAGGGCAAATGCTCCTTTGAGAAGCTCAGACACCTCAAACGCACATGGCCCCCAGGATCCTGTTGTAGATTCTCCGGAAGGTTAATGCTAGCTGGATGCAAGGCAGTATCCTCTAAAGACAAGGGACTACAGCTTCCCACATGGCCATCTGCACATGGATGGTGTGTGGTGTGTCCAGCCAGCTCATGGTGCTGTGGTTGTATGGAGAGCTTACAGAGCTATTGACTAAAGTATTATTTGCTTCCTTCTCGGCCTGGGAATTCAAGTAAGAGATAAATGGGTTTCTTTTTTTCTTTTCTGATCCAGTGTAGGAACGATGGAAAAATAGGTGTCTCTGCCTAGTTAGAAAGAAAAGGCTTTTCCAAAGATGAATTCAGACAGCTTTATTTAATGGGGAAAAGGCCTTGAGTCTCTCTTTCTAAATGCAGTCTCCCCTGGTGGCTTGCACCTGGCACAAAGAAAAACTGGTCTCTTGGCTGAAAGGGAGAAGCATTATAAAAAAGGAGGAGAGGCAGGATATGAATCAGAGTCTGCTGAGGAGTGAGTCCAGTCTTTCTAGAATCTAAAGCTTGGGAATCTGAAGGGTGGATCACATAATGTGTGAGGAGTGATGATTTTTTAAAAATGCTTTGGTGATTCCAGAGATGATTTTCACAAACTGGCTGGGTTTGAGGGAAGACTAGCAGTAGCCTGATCCTCAATTCCTCTATGAATGGGAATGATTTCCTCCTTGGTTTCTCCTAAACTTTAGAAATCCAATGGGGCCAGTCTAACCTGTTCTGTAAGTTCGTGTCCTATGCATAAGAGTTAAGCCTGAGTTGATTTGTTTTCATTTTCCTTTATAGAAGGAGACTGCCAAGTCTTTTCAACACAGAACCTTTGCGTAGGTTTGAACTTCCGACCTTGAGGTTTGCAGCTCAGTGTTTAAGCATTATGATCCCATGACTCCTGTGAAATAAGCAACTCCTAGAAATCATCCAAGAGCTAATTTAAGCAGAACGTTTCCATCTTTCTCTTGGCCACATCCTTCCTTGCTGACATCAAGTTTTCTGCAGCTATTTTCTTTCTACTTTAAGGGAAGAGAAACTAGCAAGTACTGAATTCCTGCAAAAATCTGGATGCTTTCCTGAATAGGATCTCATTCACTATACTCAACTCTCTGTGTGATAATCATTGATTTAGAAGGCAAAGCTTTGATCTTTTATCAGCTAGAGACTTTGTAATTGCTTTGAAATTTTTGTTCCAGAAGAACTAGCAAAATCATCTGGAAACTGTCAGTTTACAACTCGAGGGGGGGCGGGGGGGTGGTGAGAGTGTGTGTGTACGCACATAGGATATATATCGGTGCTCTAGCAGTAAGAAACTGCATTGCAATACTGAAGGTACATGGTTCAAGTCCACCAGCTTCTCCACTGGATAAAGATGAGCAATTTCCTGCTATGCAGTTAAACTACTTCTGAAAACCCACTGGAGGGTCCATCTGTGGGTCGATTCCTATTCGATGATATAAAACAACAAGAAGAAAGAAGGAAAAGGGGATGAGAATGTACTTACACTGAAGGCATTAAAACAATTGTCATCAAACAAAATATATGTAGATTGTTGAATGGAAAACTAATATGATCTGTAAACCCTCTACCCAAGTGTAATGGAAATATTTTATTCTTCTTTCTTTTGTTTTAACCAAAGCAGACTGCCACATCTTTCTTCAGTGAAATGAAAAGTAGGTTCAAAACACTAACTCTTCTGTTAGCTAAGCAGCTGAGTCTTTTAACTCCTTTTAACACCAGTCAGACTCCTTCTACATAATCATCATAGGATAGAAAATCCTATGGGGCAGTTCTACTGCGTCAGGGCTCTCTGTTAGTCAGATTGAATGGCATGCAATAACAACTTATTCCCACGGAGGGCTGCAGATGGTTGGGAAAATGATGAGATTTGGAGAATGAGATGCTCTGAGTACAAAGAAATGAGCATGTGAGAAAGAAGCTGGTGCCTGAGGCCATTCTGGAGTGAACTGCCTTTCAAGTAAAGAGTTTACAAGAAAGCTATGTGAGATTCATAGGGAGATGAAACAAACATAATTGTGGCATGAATAAGAAGTATAAAAATACCTTGTTAAAGCACAATGTGTGTAAACCACAGATAGTGAAATACAACTTAGGGTAGCACTACATAGGAACTTATCTTTGGCCAAACATGGAGACACTCAGCTTAAAACAACAATCATTATTTGCCATTAAGTCGGAACCAACTTGGAAATGACTCTCCAAAGGGTTTTCAGAGGCTTTGAATTGGAGAAAAATTGCCCATTTTTCTCTGTGGAGCAGCTGATGGACTCGAACTGCATGTCTTTAGTTCAGAAGCACAACCCCTTACTATTAGTATAGGAGGCTGTTGCTTATATAATAAAAAATAGGGTGAGCTATCACCGTCAGTAAAATTGAAAAGGAAAAAAAAAGTAAACCCCCAAATTGTTGTTGTTGTTGTAGCTGTTGATTGCCGTTGAGTCAAGTGTGACTCATAGCAATCCTGTGAACAAAGGGCCTGAAACCTTTCTATAACTATTGGCATTTATCAAAGTCCATAGAGTTTCCAGAGGCATGTTGTTTAGGAAGTGGATGCTACTCCTGCTTCCAAAATATCATAAACCAAACTCAAAGCAAGCCTGAAGAACAAAGTAGAATAGTTGCAAAGGTCTGTAATCTCAACCCCCTACAAACACATTCCACTCCATACATACACCCTCCCCAGTGTACCTGTCAATAGCATTTCATCACCTTTGATGAAAATATTTTATTTATTTCTTGCTACCTCATCAAAGCTGGGACTTTATTAGCATTTATGGATTATGGCATTTTTGTAAAAAAAAAGAACAAAAATTGCATACAAGTCTTAGATTGATGCTAAGGGAATGTCAAAACTAGTTGGAAAAATAATACTAGTCAATCTAAACTAAAAGTGAACAGTCTGTGCCTATCCTGCTATCCCTGTGGGCAGAGTGGAGTCCCAAAGTACTGTCAAACCATTCTTGAAACTGCCTGACACTAGAAATGATTATAAAAATCTTAACTATCATGAAGAGGTTCATTTAGCTCATTTAAAAAGCTTTTTTCTTTTAAGTGAATTTTAATTTGCTAGAATGAAAGAAAAAAAATCTCTAGCAAGAAGTCAGGTTGAAAGAGGATACAGATAAGAGTGGGGGAAAGAAGGGAAGGGTTGTCTCTATGAATTAACCAGATTATGAGCAAAGTAAGCCCTTACATGCAAAATGCATTTCAAGGGTGAAGTGGGGTGAGCCACCAAGAAGTCTCAGCAGCATTTCAGTGTCACCATCCCCTGTCAAGGAAGACGGTGATGGTCTCTTAATGCCTGAGAGGAAAGCAGGGGACTGTGGAAAGCAAGAACTGAGACTCCCAGCTTCCCCTTGACAAGCATGTTCTGATAGTGCAGTATTACTAATGAGCCACTTCCTACCTGGAAGCTGAAAGGAGTGGCTGAAACAAACCCTGCTGGAATGGAGTAATAGAAACATAAACAAGCAGCAGGTGTGCCCAGCTGTAGGCGAGAAGGTGAGAGAAAGCAAGCCTTGAAGCCAGAAAGGAACTCGTTTTAAGAATGTTTAATGATTTTTTTTATTTATACAAATCTTTGTTGTTAATGTTACCATGTGTGACACTGAGTCATAGTGATCTTGTTGTTGTTGTTGTGGTCGTGTACCATCGAGTTGGAACCAACCCATAGCTGACCCTCCAATGGGTTTTCAGAGGCGGTTTAATCACAAGGGAGGAGCTTGCCCATCCTTTTCCCACGCATCAGCCTGTGAATCCAGCTGCATGCCTTCAAAATTGCAGCACAGCTTCTTATCATTAGACCAACAGCATATCTAAACCTTGCCCAATCCTATTCCATCCTCACAATCCTCCATGTTATCACACCATGCTTGCAGTCACTGTGTCAATCCACCTCTTTGAGGATCTTTCCTTTGCTGAACATGATGTAGTTTTCTGGGGACTGGATCCTCCGGACAACAGAGGAGTATTCTTTTTCCAACACAGGTTTGGGGTTTTTTGGCAATTTATGTTTTCTTCGATACCTTACCAAATCCACAGTCCAAAGACATCAGTTCTTTGGTTGTCCTTATTCATTGGCTAGTTTTCACAACATATAAAATAATTCAAAATACCGTGGCTTGAGTCAAGTGTTCTTAGTCTTTAAACTGACATCCTTGCCCGTCAGCACTTTAAAGAATTTTCTGACAGCAGATTTGCCCAATGTTTTGGCTGCTGCTTTATGGATATTATTTGGATCTAAGTGAAATGAAATTTTTGACCACTTCAATCATTCATCATCTATCATGTTGCTGATAACTGATCAAATTGTGAGAATTTTTGTTTTCTTGATATTGAGGTTTATACTGAAGGCTGTAGTCTTTGACCTTCTTCAGTATATGCTTCAAAACCTCTTCATGTTAAACACGCAAGGGTTGGTGTGTTTTTTTTTATCTGCATACTGTAGATAATTGATGAGTCTTCCTCTAATCTTAATATCACATTGTTTTTCATAGAACCCAATTTCTTGTATTATTTGTTTAGCATACAGACCAAACAGATATGGGGAAAGGATAGAATGCTGATGCATCCTTTTCCTGATTTTAGACCTTGCAGTATCTCCTTGTTCTGTCCTAAAGACTGGTTCAGGTGTAGCTTGAACCCAATTAAATGTTCTGAAATTCTCATCCTTCTTATTGTTATGATCCACACAGTTCAATGCCTTGTATTATTAATAAAGCATAAACAAACATCTTTCTGGTATTCTCTACTTCCAGCCAAAATCCATCTGGATCAGCAATAAGAAACTACATCACCACATGGTAACCCACAGATAACTGACTCTGAAGTGGGTTTTCCATGGTTATGAGTCACATGAGAGGAGATAGCCTATATTTCCCACACAAAGCCACTGGTGGATTAACATAGCCCAAGATCTTAGGTCTTGGGTTAACAGTACAACTCTCTTCAAACTCTACCATCAAAATTCCCTTTCTCTTCATTCCGTGATCTGTTCTGAATCCAGCTTGAATTTCTCTATTAATTTAGCCATTTTTAAGTAATCTTCAGCAAGACTTCATTTTCCAATAATAATAATATTGTTCAATAATTTCTAAATTACGTTGGATTGCCTTTTTTTGAGGAGCATAAATATTAATCTTTTCCAGACAGTTGGCCAAATAGCTGTTTTCCAAATTTCTTGGCACACATCACCACTTGTCTGTCAATTTGTCATACTCTAGTGACTTGTGTGTTGCTATGATGGAAAGGTGGAAGAAAAGCGCAGAAGAGGAACACCCTGGATGAGATGGATTGAGTCAGCTACTGGGGCAATGGGGGTAGGTGTGTCAGAGACAATGAGGTAGGCTCAAGACAGAGCTGGTTTCAGAAATGTTGTACATAGGGTTGCTAACAGTTGTAGGTGACTCCATGGCATATAACAATAACAACATGATTCTGGAAGCTATGCCAATGATTTTTTTCTAAATTTCAGCAGTATTAGCCACCACGGATAATTTTCACTGAACTTTTCAGACTAAGACAGACACACTAATCTTAAATTTTAACACATCTTAAAATTTTTATTTTCCATATAATTAGTCTTTTTTTAAAAAAATGCATTATTCATATACAGAAAGACGTCTGGAAGCATATTCCATAGAGAGTTAAGTTAGTAATTCAAAGGCCTTCCCTCTCATCCAGTTCAAATCTATCAGTGGATCAAGGGAGAAAGATGGGCAATCTTCTCTTAAGGGACTTTTAGTCTCACAAACATAATGGAGGGTCTACTACAACTCAGCTCTGACTTGAAAGAAATTAATTTTGAAAGCATGAAAACTTGAACCATTTCAACATTTATTTTTAACCTGTTTAATTTAGAAACATTGATTACATTGTGTAATCACCACTCTTCACTTCTAAATGCATCATCTTTTAGTGGAAGGTACTGAACTTCTGCATACATATTGTTTTGCGTTAGAAATTACTGCATGTATATTAGTATTTTTGAGAAATATTTGCAGTGTTATTATAAATAGATATGACAAAAAAACTATACAAAGGTAGTGGCATCAGCACAGGAGAGGAAGACCTTCAATGAAATAGGTCGGCGTAATGACTGAAACAACAGGCTTAAATGTATCAGAGATAGTGATGATGGCACAGTATTGAATAGGATTCGGAGCCATTGTTCATATGGTCTTTATGAGTCATAGTTGACTCAAAGACAACAACAACAGCAATAATTATATACTATAAACTATGGTGATAAAAAAGGCAGTGACATGATAGCCTATTGTTATTCTCTTTTTCGATGATGAAGTAGGAATTGAGACAGGGTAAGAAAATGGGCCAAGATGATACAATTTTGCCATTAGCTGTATCCAGTTCAACAACTGTTCTTTCAAGACCATATAAGTGACCTGAGTTGTATTAGGAGCTCTGGTGGCCTAATGGTAAGAAGCTGTACTGCAATACCAAAAACACATGGTTCAAATCCACCAGGTACTCTGTGGGAGAAGGATAGGAAATCTCTGTTTGTTGTTTGCTCTAATACAGATAAATCTACCTTATATTCATGTGGATCACAGGTATAATTGTTGTTGCTGTGTGTCATCAAGTCAACCTTTACTCATAGCAACCCTATGAACAGTGGCTATGAACTTTGCCCTATCCTGAGCCAACCTCCTCATCTCTGATACACCTGACACCATTGCCACAATCACAATGTCAGTGCGTGACAAGATCGTCTTTTCCTGCGCTTTCTACCCTTCCAAGTATGATGATGTTCTCCTCCAAGAACTTGCCCGCTTGACTCGTGTTACTGTTGTTATTAGGTGCTGTTGAGTCAAGTACAACTTATAGTGACCCTGTGCACAACCGATCTGACATTGTCTTTCTTCTGTGCCACTCTCACAATCTCTGACACATTCAAGCCCATTGCTGCACTCACCATGCCAACTCATATTGTTGAAGGTCTTTCTCTTTTGCTGCCCACCTTCCCAAGCATGATATCCTTCTCCGAGTAAACCTCTCCTGGCAACATGGCCAAAGTATGTGAGATGAAACTTCATCATCTTTGCCTCCAAAGATCACACTGACTGCACCTTCTCCAAGATATAGCTGTTCTTTTGGCAGCCCATGGTATCTTCAGCATTCTTCTCCAACACCACAGCTGAAAGGCATCAGTTCTTTTTCTATCATCTTTAGTCATTGTCCAGATCTCAGGTGCATAGCAAGTGACTGAAAAGACCATGTGGCCTGAGTCAGACATTATTACTCCTAAATAATTTGGAGAGGTCCCTGACTATAGACCTTCCCAGTGCAATACATCTCCTGATCTCCTGTTGGTGCCAAGTGTATTGATTGTGAATCCAAGTAAGATAAAGTCATTGACAGTCTGAATCCTTTTTTCATCCATCATGATGTTGCCTATCAGCCCACTAGCAAGAATTTTTGTTTTCTTGTTGAGGTGCAATATATATTGAAGTCGGCAGTATTTAGCCTTCTACAGCAATTTCTTCAAGTCCCTCTCACTTTCAGCAAGCCAGGTTGTGTGATTTGCATAATGAAGGTTATTGATGAATCTTCCTCCAATCCTGATGCCACATTTTTCTTCATGTACGATGATGACAATAACAACTACAACAATCCTGAGTCATAGGGAACTCATAAATAACGGACCTGAACCTTGCCCTATCCTGTACCATCTTCATGATCTCTGCCATGCTCAGGTTCATTGTTACAGTTACACTGTCAATCCATCATACTAAGGTTTCCCCCCTCTTTCTCTGACCCTCCTTCTACCTTTTCCAGCGTGATGTGTTTTACCAAGGCTTTATCCCTTTATCCTTTATCCCTTTATGCTCAAAGTATATAAGACAGAATTGTTGGTCCTTTTCTCAGTCCATGAGTTATTCTCTGTGACCACAATTCAAAGGCATTGATTTCTCTTCTATCATCCTTATTCATTTTCCAACTTTCAAATGCATAGAAAACAATCAAAAAGAACATGCCTTAGTTTATGAGGACCTTAGGTGTTTTTGTTTGTTTTTTAATTTTATTTTTTTACAGAGGTTTTGGATTTCTATTCATTCGTTGCCACAATTTTCTCCCTTCCCACCCCTCCCCACCAGCTCGCTTCCCCCTTCGAACAGAGAAAAAAAAAGAAAAAAAGTTCCTTCATTAGTATACAATTCCCACGTCTCTTCTCCCCACCCCCCACCCCGAGTACACTTCTCTATGCAACCTTAATTCTGGATTCCTGTGCTAACCATAATACTCAATCATATATCACTTCTAATCTGTTCTTTCCCTTATCTGTTTCAATACCTTAGGTTTTAAACTGGCATAATTGTTCTGTCTCCATTATGTATTGATTATTTTAGTTAATAATTTAATTATTAATTATTTAGTTAATTTCAAATCCATTCTTGATGGAAAGCTCACTTGTACCAAGACTCTTAAGAAAAATCAATGATGGAAAGACTTATATTCTATAGATATGAATGCAGTGTTAGTTTTATAAGACAATTCCTTGTCCATTTTCTTATAGGTGTGGGTGTAAATTCTTCATTTGTAAGTATGTTCACAAAGACAGGCAGCACTTGACTTGATGTAGATCAGCTGAGTACTCGAGTGCATGATTATAAGGAAGTGGTAATCACATTTTCACTGGACTAGGAATTAAAACAAAAATGAGAGAAAAAGACTATAAATCACAAATTTTAATGAGTGAGAGTTCTAGAGTTGGGGTTGAGGTGAAGTTCTACTGATAGATTCAAAGGCAATGAAATGAGCGTGCTGGAAAACTAATGAGGGAGGAATAGGCGTAGGAGGAATACATTATTAAGAAAGGGGAAACAGGTAATTGCGAATCTAAAGCAAAGGAGTGTGATTAAGAAAACCATATAAAAATGGAAAGATATATAAAATTCCTAATGAGATCAACAAAAGAATAAAAATCTTGGTTAGAATCTGGCTCGGTGTATGAAAGTGAGAGAAGAAGGGGTTGTGGGAGAAATGGACAGTCAGTAGGGCTATTGATGGATAATACATGAGTCGTGGGTGGCTAAAGCACCAGTGAGCTCCATGCCTCCATGCTCAAAAACAAGAGCTGAGGATCTTGTTCTGGAAAGAGAAATCCACTGTCCTAGTGCCAGTGTGAAATGGTGAAAGGTTTTGTGATTATACCAGAGCAGATAGATAGACATTTAAAACTATTTGAAGGTTGACAAGGCAGCAGGATTAGGTGAATTATGAGTCTGAAATTCAGAAGGAGTTAGTGACATATGAAATGCTAGTAAGAATCTGAGCCACCCTCTGCAGTGGTGGTATGAGGAGGTAGAAGACACTGCAGCTTCTACATAGGCTGTGAACTCAGCAGAGAGGCATGTCCGAGGGGGAGGGGAGAGAGGTGAGGAGTCTCATCTCTTACTTACTGCACCTTCGAGAAAAACCATGCCTACTCCCTTTTTTTTCTTGTTCTTGCAGCTTCATTAGATTCTAGTAAATCAAGCCCTTATAATTAGAGATAGGTTTAATAAATTTATTTATTTAGTTTTCCATTTCAAATCTGTCAAGTGATGGCAAATGCTCATCATAACTTTTGAACATTTCCAGAATGTTAATGACCCAGTATTTGAATGACAGAGATTATGACTATGGTGCAAGATAGGGCAAGATTTCCATCTGCTGTTCATAGGGTTGATAGGAGTCAAAGTCGACTTGGCAGCACTTAACAATGCTTTTGAAGCTCCAGCTCACATATTTTGGGCATATTGCCAGAAGGGACCAGTTCTTGGAGAAGGACATCATGCTTGGAATTGTAGAGGGAGAGCTCAGTAGAGGAAGACCTTTGATGAGATGAACTGACACAAAAACTGGGGTAATTAAGGTAGATATGTCAGAGAAGAGAGATTGGCCCAGGATAGAGCAAAGCTCAGAGCTATTGTGCATAGGATTGATACATGATTGTATGATGCTCTCACACTTGAGATAATATAGCACCTCAAATGATAAAGGAGAATAAGAAAGCTTTGTCAAATGATTAAAAGCCTTGGTTTCTGTGTCAAATAAAATCATACAATACTCTTTAATTCATCCCTGTGAACGTCATGTTTATTTCACCAACTGAAAAATAGGAATCTTGACTGTCTTTTTTCAGTTTTCCTAAGGGTCCTATGAGATAAATATATATGTAAATAGATTTGAAAAACACAAACTATTTGATAACCTACAGGATTATTTTAGCAAGGATCAACCAACACTGTAATTGTGTCTGAAACCTGAGGAATTGAGAAAAGAAAGATCTATTCTTCTGTGTACCGGGACATGCTATAATTAAAAGTCTGGCTACCAGAAGAGAAATCACTTGCTGATGAATTATGAGACCCAATTTATGGAATAAATTATTGGACTGGGTGAAAAAAAAGTCTAATCGGGGTTATAATTTATCTTGATTATGAGAAAGGTTTCATAAACTATAGTAGGTAAAGTATCGATCGGTTTAATGAGGAGCCTGTGCAGGGGCGGCTAGCACAAGTCAGGAAGCCCTGCGTCATGACGGAGGCCCGGCATCTTGCTGTGTGCATCACAGTCAAGAATCTCACAAGGTGTGGAATAGACGGCTCTGACCACACGACTGGCACAGAGAAGGAAGGGCTGGCACATGCAAACACACATCCTCCAAAATTCTTCAGAGATTTGAGAATCTGGCTCAGCCCCATACCTGTATTCTTCAGATCATAAACCAAAGCAGTACTGACAGTTGATTTGGCTCTCAGGGTGTATGTCTCTCCTTACTCTTGAATACATAATTTTTTTTTGTCCGCTTAGACTATTCTCAACTATCAGTGACAGAAACAGTGGTGCTCCTGCCTTACATGAAATCTCCTTTAATACTCATCATTCTGAAAAGGAGAGAAAACAAGCATCTGCAGCCATGAGAGATTGCATGTCATTAATGTATGAGCTCTAAATTAATCACATAGCTTTGGTGGCCTAGTGGGTAAGGAGTAGTGCTACCAACCCAAAGGCTCATGTTTTGAATCCACCAGATTTCTGAGGGAGAAAGATGTGCATTCTCCTCCTGTGTGATTTGTAGATGTTAGAAACTCTCTCAAAGGTCAGCTAAGAGTTGTTTCCTACTTAATAGCACTGTGTTGATGAGTTCAATGTTGGCAAGTTTTGTTAATTCCAAACTTACATCTCAGGCTCTGGTGAGATACTAGGAAATGTTCATGTTTGGTAGTTTCATCCTATCTCCTTCTTGTTAATTCCTCAGCTTAAGAGGTAACTGTGTATTTAGAAACTGGTATATGAATGAGGATGTGAAATAAGACTTAAGGTGTGTCAGAGTTGAACTGTACTTTACGGCTTGGCAGAGATTCCTCTAACAGCTCCTCTGAGTGGACTAAAATATTAAATTTTTTGGTTAGTAGGTCAGTGTAGTAACTCTCTCTTACTCATGGATTCTTTAGCAGAATATAACTGAAAATATCCTCACCATTGAATCTTCTCTTTCTTGCCAGGGGTAAATGGGGAAAGGAGTCAGATAAAGTACCTGGTAATAATGTCCACAATTTAAATCAGAAATTTTGGTGCTTGAACAAATGACTCTGCAACTTAATATAGAAAATAGCAAGCAAATAATAAATTTCTTTGACTGTCATTGGTCAACAGGTTTGCACAGTTTGGTGGGTGAAGGGATGGGGACAAGGAAACAGGAAGGATACAGGTGAAAAGATAGAGTAATGATGGGCAAAGTCTAATGGTAATTAATTTTGTAAAGCATAATGCATGAGAGTGATTGTATGAAACACAATGTGAAGAATAGTGTGAAACACACACACACACGAAGAGAGAGTCTTCACATTAATATAATCATTTTTTTTCTTAAATCTTGCTTTTGTTCCTTTTCTGTTCCCATGATAGATAAGAGCAAACCTCTTGACATCATTTCTAGCTATCATTTCCCAATTTCTCAGGACTTAGAGGCCAAAGTCATCACTGAAAATGACAGATATTAGTGAGTATGAAAATGGAACTTAGAAGAAGAATGAGCTGTAGAGGAGTTAAGAAAGATGTGGTCAGGAATGTCCACCTTTGACATCTATCCAAATGACTTCTATCTTTTCAAAGAAAACTCAGCTAGTGGCTTATTGTTGGGTGCCATCAAGTCAGAACTGATCCATCCTTATTGTTGTATAGCATGGAATCAGAATTGACCTTTAGGGGGTTTTTAGAGGGAGTTAATCTCATGGGAGGAGATTGTCCATCTTTCTTCTGCAGTACAGCTAGAGGACTGGAACTGTGTGCCTTCGGGATTGCAGTGCAGCATCTTACCACTAGACCACCAGAAATCCTTACAACAATACTTTAGATCTTAGATTTAACATGTCTTGTTTACTCACATAACACTGTGATTATATCCTATCTGTATGAGAGGTGAGAAAATAAAAGCTCTGCAAGGTTTGATCCAGGACAAAAAACTTTAACGTTGACTCTTCCTGCGTGGATCAGCATACAGCAGAAGGTGCACCTCAGAGGGACAGACTCTGAGACAGGAATGTCTCCATTTACTAACTATCTCAGGTTTCTTTTCTGTGCTTCAGCAGGAAATAGCCAAAGCTGCATGCTCATGGTATGAGGATATGGCAAGTACATTTTTAAATAAGTAAAAGATCAGTGAAAAGTGTTTAATGATGCATTTTCCTCAAAGTAGAAAGAATAGATGTTAAGAAATACAAGTGTGTGTAACCTTAAATAGCTTTACACCATTGCTGAAACCATGTGGGCATGATGATGGTGGCATCTGAATCCCATTGACTTCACAAGGACTAAGAATCCCCATCAACAACCCAGTTTCTGCAAGATCAGTCAGTCCCCACGCTCCACACTCTCAGCCTTGTTCACTACCAATTCTGACATCAACTGTCTCTCCCGTTACACTCACTATTCTCTGCTGAGTTAAGTAATTTGTTACAACGGCTACATAGCTGATACTCATGACTACAGTGTTTGCTAGGGAAGTAATAGATTACAATTCAGAATCTGGAATGGCTCAAGATATAGTTAGTCAATTAAGACAGCTTCTTCTGAGCTGTGCTGGAGTGCAGATCTCTCTCTGCCCCTGACCCCTCGCCCCCCCACAAGCCTATGCCCTGCTTGAGCAAATGTTACAAAATCTTTATGCTTGGTCATTTTTTTTAAACTAGAGTTATACTCCTTCACCAAAGTCCTGAGTTTCAGCTCTGTGGATTAGTAATGCTAGCTCCTCAACTAATGCCTAAAGGCAGTAAAAGCCTTACTCTACTATTACCCCCAAACCACTTAGCTCTTTCACCCTGTGGACCATAAGTCAATAGCTCTGCCTCTTACAGATCAGAGCAGACTCACTTCTGTTTATATATAAACAATTATTAATCCCATTGCTGTTTGGAGTGAGATACAAATAATCATCATTCCAATGAGTAGTTTAGATCAAAGTCTCACAAGCTTGCAAGTTGAGAAGAATGGATGGGAGGAAATAGACCCTTCGATGTGAGAGCCCACAGTATTCTGACTAATAGCTGTAAGTGGGCGCTTCATTAATTCTGTCTGCATACTTCCTGCGCATCCTCCCACGAAGCCTCCACGTGCCTGCCTTGGACCAAGAATATACAGCTTTCCCAATATCCCTCATTTATATTCTTTCCCCAAAGACTGAGACTTGCCACTGAGGTGGCACACTGCATATATAGAGAAGTTAAATTGCATAACCAGCTGGAGCTCCAAGAACTTTTGCTTTTTGACATTATTCACCTCTGATGGCTCTGGTTCACCTCTGGTGGCTTAGTCTGTAGAGAATTGTGCTGCTGATCCAAAAGCCATGCCTCTTGTTGGTTCAAATCCACCAGCAGCTCTGAGGGACAAAGATGAGCCCTCTCCTCCCCTGAAACCCACTGAAAGGTCAACTATGAATCAGCCCTAATGCAATTGCATTACGTTGAGTTTTAAGGTTGCTTTGTGTTGGACTGTTTCTTTTTAAAGGTATGAGATCTGCATTTTATTGATATATATTTACATTGAGTTAAAATAGCCCTTAATTTTTCTTTGTTGATTTCTTTATTAATCTATTGTGTGGATTTATTTATTAATTTATTAATGATGGAGCGTGCTGTGAGAATATCCAGTTTTCAAAATGACAAAATTTGCCACCAAGTTGGCAAACTATGCAATCTCCATTTGTGGTAAGAAAGAGGCATTCTCTCCAAGTGACCACAAAGGGTCTGTTTGGTGCTCAGGAAGAGTAGTATAACATGGAGTTTAAGAGTAGCAATCACATTGGAGGAGGTGCGGGGGGGATTGTGTACCAATGAGGGAGTTTTTCTTT
>NW_006399810.1:4555937-4558327 GCF_000299155.1 Elephantulus edwardii
AAGGGTGCAACAATGAGTGAATGGAATTCCAAAATCTCTGTAGATGTTTATTGAAATGAACAATAAATAAATTAAAATAAAATTTAAAAAAAAAGAGTAGCAATCACAAAGTCACAAAGGTCTGGGATAGTCTTTGTCCAAAGTCTATTCAGCCATTGCTTTACATACACAAGCAAGCCATCCACATAAGACTATATGCATTTGAAGAATGAGAACAAAATAAAACCTATGGTATTGCTGTTGTTAGTTGCCATCAAGTAAACTATGACTCGCAGTGATACCATCAACAGCAGACCTGAATCTTCTTTTATCCTGTGTCATCCTCATGAACTCTTGTCTTTTTCAGCCCACTGTGGTAGTCACTGCACCAGTTCATCTAGTTGAGGGTCTTCCTTTCTTTCATTGACCACACAGTAGGATTATTGTAAAAGTGAGCATTACATTATTCAGAGCTTAGTATGGTACCTGGCGTAGAATGTTGTTGTTGTTGATAAATATTGTTGACTGCGCATTTTTGAGATCCTATTAACAACAGAAGGAAACCTTGCCCTTCCCTGTACTACCTGCATAATATCCACCATGCTCAAGTCCGTGGTTGCACTCATTGTGTCAATCCATCCTGCTGAGGGTCTCCCTCCCTTTTGCTTTTCTTTGCTCTTTTCCAAGCATGAAGTCTTTTCCAAGGACTGGCCCCTCCTGGCAACAGTGCATAGAGTGAGGAAGACCCGGAATTGGGATACATTGATTATAATAGTGGTGATGGTAATATTAAACTGAACAAGCACTTTCTGCAATAAAATGTGGTATTGCTTTGCAGCAGGGCAGAGAAACCTTTCATGACATATCTTTGTTTGGATGATATGCCATTTAAGCCTTCAGTATGTTTTAAGACAAAAAGAAAAAGTTAATTTCTTTTCCAGAAAAATATCGTTTAAAATTGCTACACTGACCTAAAATACACAGTCCAGGAGCACAGGTGTAGACAATTGTGTTATAATCTATACTAAAGTTTTTTAATCATAATATCCACTATTGCTATTGTTGTTGTGTACTACCAAGTTGAAATCGACGCATATCTGACCCTCCAGTGGCTTTTCAGAGACAATAAATCAAATGGGAGGAGATTGTCTATTCTCCTCCCACGGAGCGGCTGGTGGATTCGAACCACTTGCCTTTGGGATTGCCGTACAATTTCTTACCAGTAGACCACCATATATTGTATTGTTACTGCTGTGTGGTGTCCCTTTCAGAACCAATTTATTGCCTTCCCTCCAGAGGTTTTCAGAGTCAGTTAATCACATTAGATTGCCCATCTTTCTCCCATGGAGCAGCTAGTGGATTTGACTACATGCCTTGGGCTGACAGCACAACTCCTTAGCACTGTATTATTATTATTGTTGTCATTGTTGTTGTTGTTGTTACATGCCACTGAGTCACATAGCCACCATAGCTTGAGTATAATAGCTCTAAAACCGGACCTATTCTGAGCCAGTTTTGCTATCTCAGACACACCCAACTGCAACACTCTGGTTATTGTGTCAATCAATCCATCTCATCAGGGTCTTCCTCTCCTTCACTGTCCTAGAAAGTATAAAAAAGCCTTTAAATGATAATGTAGGCAATTTAAAAAAAAAAAAAATAAGTTTAAACTTACTGTTTTTTCCAGAAGACTCTCTTAAAATCAGTAAAGAAGGAGATGAGGAATAGAAAAATGTCTAATTATGGTGTTACAATACTAAACATGTTTTCCTGTATTTATCTCCTCTTTTTGAATGCACAAGTGGATATTCTCTTAAACCTGTTGGAGTATACTTTGATATTGCCTTTTATTTTGGTTCTGATGACACTCTACTTTGAGCAACGTATGTTATTAAGAAACTATATAAAAGCTGATTTATATCTCAATGATGTGATTTTAGCCTCAAAAAACTGGACCTGATGGCATTGAATTTGTTACATTATAAGTTTTTTAAATGGCCTTGTTTGTTTGATTGTTTTGACACAAAAGCAAGTCATTTCAGTAGATGAAATACAGGCCTGCAGACAATAAGAACTTGTCAGTTCCAGGTGAGTTGTGCTTCAATGACTTACTATTCATATCAGACATTGTACAGTTCTAATTATTTGAGTTCCATTTTTTGAAAGTCTTAATATGGGGATTATGTTAACTGTCATTTATTTTGGCTCCTACAATATTTCAGATTCTCTCAAAGTTACTTTGTATTAAATAAAAAATTTTAATTCTCACAACAACCCACCAGCATAGCATTATATTATCCTCATTCTACATATGACTACATTGAGGATTGTTGTTGTTGTTATGTGCCATCGAGTTGTTTGTGAGTCATAGTGACCCTATGTACAACAGCCCTAAACCCTGCTCTACCCTG
>NW_006399810.1:4558572-4567831 GCF_000299155.1 Elephantulus edwardii
ACATTCAATACTATTCTCCAGCACCACAGCTCAAAGGTGTCAATTCTCCTTCTGTCCTCCCTAGTCATTGTCCAGAGAATCCATAATGGCTAAAACTGCACAGTTGTAGTAGAAGAGCCAGCTATTCAATCCAAGCAGTCTGATTGTAAACCTTGTGGTCCTGTCCTGCAGTACACTCACTAAATGGTTTGCTTTAGGAATTCTTAGGGTAATTGAAGACAGTAAAGCCTCTGATGCAATGCAATGTGAGGCAGATACTGAAAACAGAAAACAAACTCATTTTTTTAAAATTCTAATTTATGGTGGTGATATGTTTTAGAGTAAAATGTCTTTATTTTATTTTCTTGGCTGTATTTATTTGGAAGCACGTTTCTAGATCTTTCTTCTAAGAGATCCCTGTGTAATTTGAGCTCCAAGCCTTTAGGTTCACAGCCAAGCACAAACTATTGTGATAATGTTATTGTTGTTGCTATGCACTATGCACCACTGAGTCAGAACCAAATCCTAGCTGATCCTCCACTGGGTTTTCCGAGGCAGTAAATAGCATGCAAGGAAATTGCTCCGTTTTCTCCCTTGGAACAGCTAGTAGATTCAAACCACTTGTCTTTGGGTTGGCTGTGTCACTTCTCACCGCTAAGCCACCAGAGAATCGGTGCCTAATAAGTACAAGGTCCCCTCTCCTGGCCTTTACCCAGGCCTGTTTTGTCAAATTACGATTTATCATAAAGAGGATGGCCACAAAGAACCTGAGAGAACACTCTTTGCTCTAATTCTTGGACATGCTCACACTCATTTGTTGAATGATGTGTGGTATGACTTTACCATTAACTGTCCGTGTGGTCATGAATACGCTCTTCCGTTTCTCAAGGCTCTGATTTTTTTTTCCTGCAAAAGTGTGAATTTGTGTTTAATTGCCTTATGATCTATACAATCTATATACACCTATCTTGCATGGCTGCTGACATTTCCAACAAACTTACTCATTTCCAATAAAAGTATAATTTTAGTATTTGAGTGAGTGTTTTTCCCAAATGCCAGAAGTAAAATTGGAAGTCTCCACTGCAATTAAAGGAGTATATTACATAAGGAAAAATGTATTATGTAAGCTTTTTATAAAACTATAGTCCTGATTATAATTGTGTTTAGATTACATAATCTCATTTGTTTTATTTTAGACTTCAAGGTAAAAGTTTAAAAAAGAATATTGATATTTCTTCTGAAAGTGAAGGAAGATACTGAATGTAAGCTTAACACCAGACTGTCTACTCTTCCACACTGGTACAAAATGCACGCTATAAAAATGGCATTCTTTTGATTTCCATGAGGGAAAAAAATACCAAGGAAATATTTTTTCCATTAGTAAATAGAAAGAGTGACTCTCCAAACAGCCCTTATTTGGATATGTTTTAAAGGCCAGTTACTCATGAAGATCTCATGAGTTGCTAGTTCTCATTTCCCCCCCTTCAAATTAAAGGAGGAATATGAATTCATTGAAAAGAAATACGATGTCTAACAATGGATTTTTTTAAAAAGCTAAAGTCCAACATAAAAGAAATAATTTTAAAATAAGAAATATGGTTTAACTCCTCCGTTTTTTAGTTTCTGTCCCAACTGTTCCATGGAACCATAATGGACATTCGATCATAATGGAGTTAAACACTGAGCACCATCCTGCAATCCTTCAATCTGTGTTCTCACTGTCAATCTGTTACACAGTCCAGGGTTTGCTCCACATGAGTAATACCTTACATCAATTTAGAGAAACTGAATGTTACTGTTTATGAACCGATCATACAGGAAAAATATGATTAGATGGAGAGGAGGCAATCTTGATTTCCTAAAGGAATAGAAGCACACATGACCACAAAGTCTCAAATAACTCACAGCTGACCCAAGATTGAATTTTCAGTCTGTAAATCACAAGGGGAGAAAATGACCCAATTTTCTCCTGAAGGGCTGGCTACTAGTGGATCAAAACCACCAGAGAGGCACCGTCTTTGAGGTAACTGTGAAGTTTCCTGTGATCTAGAACATCAGCAAATCAAAATATGTTTTATTTCAAGTGGCAATGTAGATTCAGAGAATCTTAAAAGCTACACAGGGCCTTGGATAGTATCTACTTCCAAGTTCCTGCAGGTGAAGTGACTTGTTCAGTTGTCCCAGTCTACAAGAGGCTTCAAAAGCTAACACTAGAACTTATGTCTAGCAATCTCAAGAAAAATGAGAGCTGTTCCAAGGGAAGAAGATGCTAAGACTTAACTATGGTTAAGTTTGCTCAAAGATATTAAAAGAAGGTGTAAGGAGGTGCTTATCTGCTGGGAGTATGATTTCCCATCTGAGTAAATGAAGGTGCAGATGTTCCCACTTAGATATTCCTGTGACTCTCTCCTCCTGTGTGATTTACAATCTTGGAAGCTCAATGAAGGGTTGTTTGTTGCTGTTGTTTGATGCCGTCGAGTCCAAGACGTAGCGACCCTATGAACGAACGGGCTGAGCACCAACAAAGGGTAGGTTGCTTTTTATTTTTTTTTTAATTGAGAAACTATGTTTTGGCCCTAAAATACTTCCTTTCTCTACCTGTGTTACTCTCTTACCGTCAGGCATGTTACCTTGTGCATGTGCTTGAACCCTCCTCTTATTGAAAAAAATCTCCATTTTCCAAGTATTGTTGTTGTTGTTATGTGCCATCGAGTTGTTTGCGACTTGTAGCGACCCTATGTACAACAGCCCTAAACCGTGCTCTATCCTGTGCCAATCTTGACAGTTCTACCTAGGTTGCCCTTTCTGTTCGTCTACATTTGTTGTGTTGTACACAGGGTTTTCAGAGGCCTGTTTCCAAGTATAAAATCTATTAAATTAAATTAAACAAAAGAGATGCACTGCAATAATAGCAATAGTAAGCTGTGATTAAGGTAAGGGTACTTGTGGGAAACGTCTCAAGTACTCTCATTGGAAGTCACCAGCCTCTCTGCTTCTGTTCGTCTGACCTGGAAACACTGTGTCTTTGCTAATCAGATGAGAGACAGCTCCAAATTTTAAGCTCCAAAAATAGGCTGTGTAAATTGTCTTTTGTCATCTTATTTTGTCTCTACTGAGTTTAAGGATGTTAACAACTTCTCCGCTTGTGTATCAATCAAATCAGACAAGTGCTAAGGTTGCCTCTTCCTTGGGACTGCAAACCACTAGTGGCTGGTGAGGTATTGAGTTGATTTCAGGTGTAGTTCTCTCTTATTCAGGAGGAGGCACAACAACAAGGAATACAAGGACGCAGGCTGAAGAGAAGGCCTCCACGGAAACAATGCACCCCGATCATTTATCTGATAGCAAGGAACCTTTATCTGATTTTAGATCCTGCAGAGAAAGAGGCTGGCTATTCATGTGGAGTTTGTGTGTCCAGGGAGGGTGCAGAAAGCGCTGTGTACTCCTGCTTTGCCAGCCACTGAGAGCAAGAACATACCTGCTTTGACAGTTGTGAAGGGGCTGTAGGATTGAAGGACTGACTGTCTCACAAAATAACCCAAGGACTGTGTCTCAAAGGTTGAGTCTAGGAATACAAACGGCATACTTTGAAGGGAGGAAAAAAAATTAAGCAGAAGAAGTATTTTGGTGAGTCTGAAATCTTTTTCTCTGGCTATAGATTTACCTTTCAGAAAGATAGACTTGTTGAAGAGATAAGTGATGCTTAGGATCAAATCCATAATCAAAACCCTCAGATTACACGGAAGGACCACTATGGTAAACCTGAAGTCAAAAGCTCTGCTGTAGATCCTGTAGGAGCCCTGTTGTTGGGACACGTAGGTGCTCGGCTGCTGAAAGATTGGCAGTTCAAATCCACCTATGAGCTCCACAAGGGCCTGTTGATCTGCTTCCAAAAAGATTACAACTCAGAAATCCCTTTTCAAGAGGTAATTCTACTCTGTTATCATGGGTTGAAATGGACTAAAAAACATAACAAAACAAATCCTCTTTTAAAAAAGACTAGATCTCATTTTTTGATTGCCATAAAGTTCACTCCAACCCATGGTAACTGCATAGACCTGCACTTCATAGCAATCAATGACTAAATTTTTGAAAATAGAGTGTCATGTCTTTCTTCTTTTTTTTTTAATATTTTTTTTTAAATGTTAGTTAGGATTTTAGAAAAGTTTACAGAAAAGCTATATTTTTATTCATTCATTCATTGTTGCACATTTTACCCTCTCTTCCTTCCTCTTCCCTTCCCCAGTTCACTTTTTTAAAATATTCATTCATTGTTGCACAATTACACACCTGCCCCCATCTCCAGTCCACTTTGCACTGTACCTCTTATTCTGGGCTGTTGCGATACATATAATGCCTAGTCATACATTCCTTTACATAGTTACTTCCTTTATATGTTCCTGTGCAATGGTCATTATCTATCCTTTCTTATCCTTTTCTCCTCCCAACCCCCCATGTCAGACCTGCTTTATAACAGTGGTGCTGTGCAGTATTTGTCTTTTTGTGACAACGGCACTTCACTCAGCATCATGTCCTGCAGGGTCTGCCATGTTGTGTAATGTTTAATTATTTCATTGATTTTCAGTGCTGTGTAATATTCCATTTCTCTGTCCATTTGTTGATGGGTGCTTGAGTTGCTTCTATCTCTTTGCTATTATAAATAACACAGAAATAAACATGGGTATGCATATATCTGTTTGGATGGTGGTTCTGGTTTGTGTAGGGTATATTCCAAGTAATGGAATTGCTGGATCAAATGATATTTCTATTTCCAACTTTTTGAGAAAGGACCAAACTGCCTTCCATAGTGGTTGCACCACAGCTCTGTCTTCTGAGATGACTCTGGTGGCCTAGTCCAGAGGAAATTGCACTGCTAACCCCAAAGCTACATCCTTCTGATATGGTTCAAATCCATGAGCAGCTCCAAGGGGAAAGATGGGCATGCCTTACAGCCTTGGAGACCCATTAGAGGATTAGCTATGAATTTTTTCTGTCTCCAAGGCAATGAATTTGAACCTTGTACTCTACCCAGACATTTCCTTTCATCTCTATGGACTGTTAGCTAGTTGGGAATCAACACCTTGGTTTAGTCACATTTGGATCCTCAGCTGCTAGCACAATGCATTATACTGAACTATACTTTTGCATAAGCATTCCACATCTTATGTTACGATATACGGGCACACATTGTCCATTTTCAAGAGGGCTTTCTCTTAATATACTCGTAATTAAGTGGAATATTCATCAAAGTGAAAAACATGCTTTATTTAGTACATTACCTCAGACTTCAAGAGAAACCACCTTTTACTTCTTACAGCCCTTTAGGGACAGCTGTGAATTGAGTTTCATATACTTTATTAGTGTAACTGAAAAAGACATTAATCCAAAGGGAAGCATTTTGTACACCGCCTGAATAAAATTACATAAAGGTTGTTTTATCAGGCAGGTTCTTGCTACTTACACCTCACCTCAAGATTCATTTAAAAGGGCTCAGCCACATTTTCTTTTGCCATTTAGAATTCAAATTTAGAAATCTGGATTATCAAAAATTTTGTCAGTGTTCACTTTGAAACTGTGACTGTAGTTCAGCTCTGAAGAGAGCTCAGTATAGGCACATGAATAAGGATGAAATGTACTTGGGAAATGGGTCCATGAAAGAGTCACACACAGATGGCTGCTAAGCATGATGGGAGTGGGACCACAGCAATGGGTACCTCACAGGGACTTGGAAAGTCATGCAGTGGTGAAGGGTGAGTGCTTTTGTGCTCCATCAAACCTACTCTCCTTACAAGCCTCTTTTCATTCATCAACTAGCCCTAAAATCCATTCTATGCTTAGAAAATTTCTATTAGCTAGAGCACCAGGAAATTTTGCTGTACCAGCACAACCTTCCCTCACCACAGCATAGTGAGACTCACATTCTATCAAGCAAAGTCATTCATTTCATTTCATTCCCACCAGATGCTCTTTCAAGATTTGCCTCACAACTCTGGGTACATTTAAGTTCACTTATCTAAAATATAGGGAGCTCTGGTAGCATAGTCTGTAGCGAGTTGCTCTGCTAACCCAATGGCTGAGTCTCTTGGACATTTTAAATCTACCAGTAGCTCTACTGGATAAAAAGGACAATCTTTCCACCCACCTCTTACCCCTGTACAGTTTATAGTTTTGAGTAAGTTCTGACTCAACAGCAATGAGTTTTGAGTTTTTATCTAAAATATAAAGAACTATGATGATTCCAACTAACTATCCACTATTGTGTAGGGGTCTTATGTTTACGATATAAGGGGATTTCTTGTTCTCAGATGACTTGAGGAGAGTATATGATGAACATTCCTAGGTAATGATGAAGGTCGTGATTTTAAAAAAGGGCTTTTATTTATGATCATCATGTTCTATCTCAAGCATATTGGCTTTTCTTGTTAATAAGTACGAGGAAACCAGGGGTAATTAGCATTCCCCTGTTGGAAAAAAGGGCAACTTTGACTCAGATTGTTAATGAATTTTCCTAGGGTCATGCCAATAAAAAATGGCAAATTTGTAATTCCCACATGTTCTATTTGATGTTGATGTCTTTGAGGCTTCTCAGTCATACATGTTCTTGAAAGTCAGAGGAGATGCTTTAGATAAAGTAAAGAAAGTCATTCCCCTTTTAATGACCAGAACAATATTGATTAGGCAACAGCATTAATGGAGGTCAGGAATTAAATAGGAAACGAGAGTGTTGCCATGACCTCTGGGCAAAGGATTCTGGGAAAAGTTGGAGGCTCCACCAAGCTTCAGGTTAGGGAGAAGATAGATTAGTGAACATCTGCTGGATACATTTGCATTAGCACTTTGTCTATATTTTTATCTATATACTGTCTATTCTACAAACCCTTAGAATTCATCCAGTCAGACTCCCAAACTGTTTAAAAACAATATCCATGCATAAACAAACAGAAGGCATAATTAGCAATTAGCTTGGAAAGATCAATTTGTTCCTTCCGTTAAAACAATAAAATGAAAATAATTGAAAATAGCAGAGAAGTCATCTTTTGTTCAGCAGCTCTGAACTGGCCTGGCATAGTCTGGGAATGGGCTTCTGTTTTGCTGCACAAGTGTAAAACCTTGCTAAGCATATGAGGCACTTGAAGACATAAAATGTTGCTCTTTCCAACCAGAATATACATCGCACATTTCTGCTCCAGGCCCTTTAATTGGGTAGGGCCGTTGTTGTCCCTACGCCTGAGCCAGGAGGTCAGCGTGACAGTGCCCGCTACGCAGGTGATAGTATGACTCAGCTGGCTCAGAAAGAAGCCAGACTTCCCATGTTAACAGAATGAAAATGACCGCTCTGTTTCATTAAGCGGAAGATCCTCGCTAGCCAGTCGGCTCTTTGATGTGGAAGGGCAAAATGGTAAACAGTTTTGACTAAAAGCTAAAGCCGTGAGATAAATGAGCTGTACCCCAGATTTTGCTCTCTGCAGCATGGTTACTGAAATATCATAGCCATTTACTTGCTGACTTAGTAAAAAAACCAACCCAAAATCTAACCCACAGCAGGGACTTTGACTAAGCAACCGTTTTCACACTCCAGAAATTTCTAAATGACTTTCCTTTGCTGTTGCATCAGATGCCTTCTTTGAAGAATTTGCTTACTGCATTGTTTTCGTAAGCAGCTTGGAAGAAACTCTGACAGGAGCAGTGGGACTCCGACTGCCTCAGAACACTGTGCTTCACTGATCTATATTTATATGCACATATATATTCAGAATATAGTCATATTTATCATGAGTATAGCACATCTATTCATTACCTCACATGAAAAATATGTATGAATAAGAAATTCTCCATAAGCTTGGGTGGCTTTATTTTTAGCCCTAACTCTAGAACTCATACATCCAGATAGGTTTTAGCTGCTTTAAAGTGTTGCCTTTGAAATAACATTCATATTCTGGTAGTATCACTGTTCTTCCAAAAGTGTGTGGAGCTATTTGAAGAGTCTGCACCACCATTTTAGTGATATGTTACAAAACAGAACGGAACACAGAAAGCAGGTCAGGTGCTGTGGAGTCAGTGCCAGTTCATGGACATCTGTGTGTGTCAGAACATGTGTGTTCTGTAGCGTTTTCACAAGTATTCCAACAGTTCTTCCTTCTGAAGTACCTCTGGAGTGGCTCAAACTTCCAATCTTTTATTTGGTTAGCAGTCTAGTAGGTTAATTATTTGTACCATCCAGGGATTCCTCGAATAAGTTCAATGCTACTAAATTACACTCCTTTGAGGAAGAACGTGTGTGTGTGTGTGTGTGTGTGTGTGTGTGTGTGTGAAGAACCAAGTCATTTGGAAAGAAGAGTCTAATAAATTCTACATTTAATATAACTACATAGTTTGAGTGTGGTTTTTTGGTTTTTATTTTTGTGTGTGTACTGTCAAATTGGATCTGACTGGTACAGGAGAAGATTGTCCCTCCTTCTCCAGGAGAGCATCTGGTGGATTTGAACTGCACACTTCTGGGATTGTAGTGCAGCTTCTTGCTGCTAGGCCACCAGAGCTCCCTTGAGTGTGTTTTTTTAAAGTGAAAAGCTTGTGATTTGAAAGTTCTGTGATTGATTTTATTTCGTACTAAAAAAACACTGACTTTGGTGGGGACGTTTTTGGATTTCTTTAAATAGGAATATGACAATAATAAGGCCTGGCTTTTTAAACTGAAGCTTTCTGCAGACATGATTTATGAATATAAGCATGTATAATTAATGAGGCAGATCAAAGAAGAATCAATGTCATTGAGTGGAGTGTTGGAGAAGAGTATCAAGGAACATACATGCCATGGACCGCCACAATAACAGACATCTCCATCCTGGAGGAAGTGCAACCAGAATACTCCTTTGAGGCAAAGATGGTGAAACTTGAGCACATATGCTTTAAGCATGTAATCAGGAGGGGTCAGTCCTTGGAAAAAGACCTAGTGCTAAGAATGGCAGAGGATCAGCAGCAAAAGAGAGGAAGACTTTCAACAACATGAACTGATACAGTAGCTATAGCAATGAGCTTGACCATATCTGAGATTGCAGGAATGGTGCAGGATAGAGCAAGGCTAAGATCGATTGTTCCTGGGGTCACTGGATAGCACGGTCGACTTGATGGCACATAGCAACAACCCATGTAGAAACAAACATAGCACTATTTAGAGTAATATGACATGCATGTGTTGTTGTTGTTGTTGTTATATGCCGTCGAGTCGTTTTCGACTCATAGCGACCCTATGCACAACAGCCGTAAACCCTGCTCTATCCTG
>NW_006399810.1:4569006-4573605 GCF_000299155.1 Elephantulus edwardii
GTAGTTTCCACACTCAGTTGGGTCACCTTTCTTTGGAATGGGAACAAATATAGATCTCTTCCAGTCAGTTGGCCAAGTGGTTGTTCTCCATATTTCTTGACACAACTTGGTGAGCACATCCAGGGCAACATCTGTTATCTGAAATACTCCAATTGGCATACCATCTATTCCTGGGGCATTATTTTTTGCCACTTCCTTCAAAGCAGCATGAACTTCTTCCTTCATCATCATAGGCTCTTGCTCATATGTTATTTCTTTACATTCCTTGGCATGCATGTAGATTTTATAAAACAGTGCCATGTTAATATGGAGATTTTATCTTTTCAAAACTGTTGTTGTTGTGTATCATCCAATTGGGACCAATGCAAAAATAACCCTTCAGAGGTAATAAATTACATGAGGAAAGGTTGTTCATCCTTCTCCTGTGAGCAGCTGGTGGATTCAAACCGAGTTCCTTTGGCATTGCAGAGCAGCTTCTTACCACTAATTGTTCATAAGTGTGATTAGGTTACATAATCTCATTAGTCTTCTTTATCAGTCCAACGTGAACTGCTGGAAAAGGATATTGGTTTACGAAGTGAAAGTAGGAAAGGTACTAAATGAAGGTATATAGTTTTAGGGACAAAACACATTGCCTACTTTAGAGCTTGCATGTTGGCAAGCATGTTGGCAGTTCCTATGATGTCTCACTCAGTCCATGATACCTCAGATGGGTTTAATTTAACTACAGAGTCACTGATACAGTAACTACACTCAGATGATCCTTTAAAGAAATAATTCTAAAACTTGTGCAATAGATCATGTGTTGTTTTTATTCTTATTGAAATGATGCACACATCAGGCCATTGTTTTGAATGATACTGCTTATATTGTATTCAGAGAGCTAGAACATTTTCTAACTCTAAATAATAGTGTTAAGAAAATCAGCAGGATATTTTGGGAAGAAAGTTACAGTTGTTGAAGATAAAAGTAAAATAATTGTTTATCCTTAATAACTGCATTCAAATGTGCCAGCAGCAGGAAGAATCACTCTGAAATCCATGAAAGCGTAGCAAGTTTGTCATTACTGTCGCAACATATTTATTACTTACTGTTTATTTCAGTGTTAATGTATACATATATTCCTATCACAGAGCTCCTGAGTGTTAGACTAAAATCTAAATGTAAATTGAAAATATATTCTTTGGGCTCCACTTGAGCTTGGTCCTCAATGAGATAATCTCCCTGGGGAAGGTTTTCCTAAAATACTCTATGCCCAAGGGCTACAAGATGAGCTTATTTATAGGAAGCATCAGCTAAGCTGAGCACAGGGCTTTGGAATTAGGAAGACCTGACCTCCTACTCAAATTCTCTGCTCTGTGTATAAGTGGCATGCCCTCTGATTCTTGGTTCTTTTACACTTGGATGGGGACACTAACACTGCATTCATGTAGAAATCAGAGTATGTCCACCAACACAGAGCTTAGACCCACGATAGGTATCGCATCAATGCTGGCCCTGAGTATGATTGCTGATGATGAATTAGTTACCATGTCAATGTACATTGGCATTTAGTTGGTAATGAAAAGGAGTAGGTTCATTGTGCTTTCATAACAAGATATTTGCGGGCTGAAAAGAATTCCCAGGAAATTCACAGTAATCACATTTTCTTTGACTTTATATCTGTTCATTGCAATAATTTAATACAAGAGTAAACATTAATGGACAGCTAAGTATGTAAGTATGAAGGAAAGTCTGCAGTTAGGGACCTCTCCATATGATTGAGGAGTAATGATATTGGTTTGAGGACGAACTGCTTTCTATGCATTTGAGAACTGGACAATGAACAGGGATGACAGAAGAATTGATGCCTTTGATCTGTGGTGTTGGAGAAGAGCACTGAACATTTCATAGACAGCTAAGAGAACAAACAGATATATCTTGGAAAGGGTGAGGCTCTAGTGCATTTGGACATGTTGCTAGGAGGAGTTATTCCTTGGAGAGGGAATAATGCTAGGAAGGATGGAGGGTCAGAAAAGGAGAGGAAGACCTCAACCAAGTGGATTGACACTGTGACTGCCGCAGTGGGCTTTAATGTGTCAGGAAGTGTAATGATGGCACCGGTTGGGTTCAGATCTGTTGTTCATAGACTCGACTTGATGGCACCTAACTGATACAGAATATGATACTACAGGAATTACACAAATAAGCTACCTGGGTGCTGGGCACATATACACAGAACACCAGTAATAATAATAATGATGATGATGATGATAATAATAATAATAATAATAGCTTAGACATTCAAGTAAAACTTGTACTTAATCCTATATAATTTCAGGTACACAGTGCATGTCTCAGCATACGAACTACATAAGGAGATTGCACTGTTAGGTGGGATATTGTTGCTGATTGTTATTCTGACACCTGAAAACAAGGCAAACCATGATCTGAGCCTAATCATTGCAATCCTCTGCAGATGCATTGCATGGAAACAGCTGTATTATAAATAAAAATTAATATATTGTTCACAGTTGGGCTTTTTGGTTGACTTTATGCTTCTAAACATTACCTTCTTTGGCCCTCAGAACATCCAGGTTAGGTAAGGATGCCTGAAATTATTTCCCTGCTGTATGAATGGGCTAACTGAGTCCTAGTAGTCCCTTGGCCTGCTGATGGTGGTTAGGGAGGATTGGTGAAGCCCTGGAAGGCAGCTGGTCTGTGTATTCACTGACAGCTCTTAGTGCATGAGCCTGTAAGACCTCTATTTTGGTGAGTCTTTGTGCAGCAGACTAACCCTGGGACTATTTACCCACTTAAAAAATACTACTTTGTTGTGCGAACATCAACCAACTGGTGGTTGTGTTTCTGAAATTAAAAAGAAAGAAAGTAACATCCTATTTTTCTGAGTGAAAATGGGTAAAAATAAGAAAGACAATGGCAGTATAATGAACGTTGCAAAGTAGAAGAGGCAGGCTACACTCTTGTATTTTCCAAGACCAAAACAAAGAATGGCTAGGGGGAAAACAAAAAACAATGGTTGCCATAAAGTAGAGGTGATCTTCCTTCATTATGAAGACTAATGGTTACAAAAGTGCATTTGTAAATACATGCAGATGTTGATGTGTTTAGGATACAGAAAAGAAAGAGTCTGTAACAAGAACACAATTTAACTTTCTGAAAGAAAATTCTGGCATGTTTTTTTTTTCCATCCAGACAAATTAGGAGTAAGAAAGATGAAGGGACTGCTTGTGAAAAGGTGTTACTCTTCTGGCTTCAAGAAATATCTAACTACTGTATGTCAGACTGAAATATTTCTCTAAGAAAATATAGCTAATTCTTTCCTATGTTTTAAAATGTATCTATGTTCTTGGTGGTTGGTGCTGTTGAGTTGCCTGCGACTCATAGTGACAGTATGTACAACAGCCCTAACCTCTGCTCTATCCTGTGCCAATCTTACTGTCTCTGATACACCTACCCTAATTACCCCAGTCGCTGAATCAATCCATTTTATCGAGGGTCTTCCTTTCTTACACAGTCCCTCCACCCTCCCAAGCATGATGTCCCTCTCCAAGTACTGGTCCCGCCTTGCAATATGTCCAAAGTATGTCAGATGAAGCTTCAGAATCCTTGCCTCCAAGGAGCAGCCTGGCTTCACCTTCTCCACGATGAACTTGTTTATTCTCCTAGAGGTCCATGATATATTCAATATTCTTCTTCATCACCAAAGCTCAAAGGCACTGATTATTCTTCTATCATTCCTAGTCATTGTCCAGCTTTCCAATGCATAGCAAGTGATTGAAAAGACCATGGCCTGTATCAGGTGTTCTTTAGTCTCCAGACTGACATTGTTGCTCTTCAGAACTTTGGAGAGGTCTCTAACCACAGATTTTCCCAATGTAAGTAGTCTTTTAATTTCCTGGCTGCTGGTACCAAGAATGTTTATTGTAGAGCCAAGCAAACTGAAGATACCAACAATCTCAGTCTCTTCACCATCTATCATGATGCTACTGATCAGTGGTGAGAATCTGTTTTCTTGATGTTGAGTTTCAGTCCATATTGAAGGCTGCAGCCCCTGACCTTCTGTAGCCAGTGCTTCAGATCCTCCTCAGTTTCAGCAAGCAGGGTTGTGTCATCTGCATAATGCAGATTGTTGATGAGTCTACTTCCAGTCCTGGAATGCCACATTTCTCCTCATAGAGCCCAGCCTCCTGGATTATCTGTTTCACATTTAGATTGAAAAGATATGGGGATAGGACACATTCTTGGCTCACACCCTTCCCAATTTTGAACCATGCAGTGTTTCCTTGCTCGGTGCTGATCACTGCCTCCTGGTTCAAGTATAGGTTTCACATAAACACAATCAAGTGTTCTGGGATTCCCATTCTTTTCAGAGTCAGCCACAGTTTATTGTGAACTACACAGTCAAATGCCTTTGCATAGTCAATAAAACACAGAATGACATTTCTTTGGTACTTTCTGCTTTCTTTTTTTTTTTCCAGGTCTATACTGGTTTTATTTTTTTTTCCCCTATAATTATATTTTATTAATTTTCATAAACATTTACAGAGATTTTGGGTTTCCATTCATTCATTGTTGCACTATTCTCTCTACCCTCCT
>NW_006399810.1:4576980-4593418 GCF_000299155.1 Elephantulus edwardii
TGATGTGCTGTTCCAGTCATTTTTTTATAATCTTCAGCAAAATCTTGCTTGCATGTGCTATCATTCTTGCATTGCATGTGATATGCATATGATATATGCATATATTATATGTGCATAAATTATATATGCTTTTGATGTCAATTTTGCTTGTATGTGACATGTTCTTGGTTGTTGTTGTTGTTGTTAGGTGCCATTGAGTCGTAGACGACTCATAGTGACCCTATGAAGGAAAGGCCTGAGCACTGTTTGTACATAGAGTTTCAGGAGGCAAGCCATTTTGGAAGCGGATGCCGTTTCTGCTTCCGGGCTTGTTTTAGTCGGGAAGCTCCAGCCAACACTGTCCACCATGGGTACCCATTACCACGTTTGGCATAAATTTTAAGTAAGTTGTACTTGGCAAAGAGTAGTTTCAATTTTCCAAAACTATGAAACCAAAACAAACACTTGGATTTTAAAGAAAAGGTAGGAGCATTCACTGAAATTGCAGAGGATTTTGTGTGGTGAGCAGGAAAAAAGAAATGAATCCTGAGGTTCTGGTCTGAGTCTTGCTCAGCAGCCTTGGGCAATTCCATTGCCTGTGCCTCCCACGACACACCTCAAAGTAAAAGACTTTCTGATGACTGATTCAAGAACTGTCCCTTTGGAATATTCAGGGCTGACCTAAACCTGGTGGTGATCCTTGGGAACAAGAGGGTAAGGGGGCCTTGGGCAGTTGTGGGCCATTCATAAGGAAGGCATGTGACCAGACCACTCTTCAGTAAGGCAGCCAGACCAGTGTACTTGATGATCATGTGAGGAGAAGGCATTTGTATAATGAGTTACTTTGAAAACCAAAATTTGAAAAGCACATTTGCCTCCAGGCAAGGGAATGATTCCATCATATGTCTGTCATTTTGTCACAGGGTAGTGGCTTGTGTGTTGTGGAAATGCTGGAAGCTGTTCCACCGTTATTTCAAATACCAGCAAGATCGCTCATGGTGGACAAGTTTCACTTGAGCTTCCAGAATAGAAAGAAAAGGCTGCATGTACCTCAAAAAAATGACCCATTGAAAACGCTATGAATCACAACAGAATTATCATTCAACTTGGTGCTGCAGATGGTGCAGGACCAGGCAAGGTTACGTTCTGTTATAAATGGAATCTTCACGGCTCAACAGTAACAACACCACACAGTGATTGAGAAGACCTTAATTTTAAAATAAGTCTTCCCAAAGAAGAGTGCTAGTGGGCAGCTCTCTTTTAAACACTGATAGCTGATGGTTCCCCCCTCCTCCTCATGCCATTTGGCCCTCCAAGTGGGGCTCCCAGATGATGTCTGACATTGTTGAGTCCTCTCCTCCCAGGGCTATGGAAGCAACTCTTCTCTCTTTACTGTCTCTGGTCATCCTAAGGCCAGTGTCCTGCTGTCAACACCATAAGCAACTCTACTGCTATGATTTCTTGACTTCAGGGAAGTAAAAGATGTAGAGAATTTGTTTATTTTGAGAAGGATTGAGACTCTCCAATGTTGAGATCCATTTTGCAAATGTGGGAAATGATAAAACTTACATAGAAAGGGAAATGGGTATGTCATGACAGATCTTAGAGGAGTGAGCTTATGACAGTGTTTAAAAGGCCCATAGAGGGAAAACACACACACACAAAAACCAAACTTCATGGTCAGTTAAGTGTTTTACATTTGAGAGTAGGTGATTTGGGGGGGCTGTTTTATAAAAAAAAACTAAGGGGAACAAACAAGTTCATCCTGGAAAGAGTGAAGTCAGGCTGCTTCTTGGAGGCAAGGATTCTGAAGCTTTGTCTGGCATACTTTGGACATTTTGCACAATGAGATCAATCCTTGTAGAGGGACTTCATGCTTGGGAGGGTGGAAGGACTGCGCAGGAGAGGAAGACCCTCGATGAGATGGATTGATTCCATCTCTGGGGTAATAGGGGTGGGCGTTTTGGAGACAATAAGATTGGCAAAGGATAGAGAAGGGTTTAGGGCTGTTGTACATAGGGTTGTATGAATCACAATTGACTCGATGGCACATAACAACAACAAGATAAAAACACATATAACAAAACATATATTGTCCTAACAGTTTCTATATGTACTATTCAGTGACATTGATTTCATTTTTCTGCAATTTGGGCAACCATATTCACCACTACTAACAGGAATTCAAGGACCTTAATATAAAACGTGAATTTTATTTCATTTTCTTTAGCTTCAGTTTAAACTTGCATATGAGTAATTGATGATCTGTTCCACAATCAGCACCTGGCCTAGTTTGCACAGCTGGTATTGAGCTTCTCCAATGATTCTTTCCACAGATGTAATCAATCTGATTCCCGTGTAGACCATCGTGTGACGTCCGTGTGCACAGCCATCATTTGTGGTTCTTATAGAAAGTATTTGCAATGAATAAGTGATTGATGGTAAAGAATTCTATCGTTCTGTCTCTAGCCTCCTTTCTGTTACCAAGACCATATTTTCCAACTACTGATCTTCTTGTTTCCAACTTTTGCATTCCAGTCACCCATTATTATTAATGCATCTTGGTTGCATGTTGGATCGATTTCTGACCGCAAAAGTTGGTAGAAATCTTCTACTTCCTCCTATTTGGCCCTGATTGTTGGTCCATATATTTGAATGATAGTGGTATTAACAGGTCTTCCTCGTATGAGTATGGATATTATTCTGTCACTGGCAATGCTATATTTCAGGATGGATCTAGAAATGGTCTTTTGACTATGAATGTGACCCATTTTTCCTCACCTTTTAATTTCCATTTCCAGAGTAATAGATCATGTTATTATCTGATTCAAAATGTCCTAAACCACATGATCTCAGTTTGCCAAAGCCCAGTACATCAATATTTATAAATTCCATTTCTTCCTTAATAATGTCCAATTTTCCAACATTCATATTTCTTACATTCCACATTCCATTCACAAGTGTCTGCTTGCAACTGTTCCTTCTTCTTTGTGTTTCCAAATATGAAGCCTCAGTATTCATTAGAGAGCGGGACAATGAATAAAGATGACAGAAGAAGAATTTGATGCCTTTGATTGTGGTGTTGGAGAAGAGTATTGAACATAGCATGGACAACCAAAAGAACAGGTCCATCCAGAAGAAAGTGAAACAAGTTGCTCTTTGAAGACAAGGATTTTGAAGTTCCATCTGTTGTACTTTGGGCATGTTGTCAGGAAGAACTATTCCTTGGAGGAGGACATCATTCTTGGAATGGTGGAGGGACAATACAGGAGAGGAAGACCCTGGATGATATGATTGACACAGTGATTGGGGTAAGTGGATTAGGTGTGTTGTAGACAGTGAACTTGGCTCAGGATAGGACAGGGTTCAGAGCTGTTGTGCATAAGGTCACCATGAGTTGCAGGTCAATCAACAGCACATAACAAAAGCAACAACAATCCAAAATGTCTCCTTTCCCCCTGCCTCTACCCTCAGTAGCCATCCATAGTTGGTTTTACTGTATTTTATTATTCCACATAAATGAGGTGGTATAGTATTTCGCTTTTAGTGACTGACTTGCTTCAGTCAGCATGATGTTTTCAAGTTTATTCATGTTACATTTCTCTTGTGGCTGAGTAGTATTTCTTTGGATGTATATACTATATATTTTTATCCATCTGTTGATGGACATTTCAACTGATTCTACTTTTTTAGTATGGTGAACAAGCATTTCATGTTATGTACAACTTTCTGTTTACATCCCTGTCTTCACTTCTTCTGGACATATACCTAGAACTGAGAGTGTTTGACCATGTGGTAGTTCTATGTCCAACTTTCTGAGGATTCTCCATACTCTTTCTCCACAGTGGTTGTACCATTTCACATTCACTCCAATAAGGGATGTGGGTTCCAATTTCTCTATATCCTTGACAACTTAAGTGTTTCCCCATTTTTTTGTTTGATTTTTATCATTTCCATTCTAGTATGGATAAAGTTAATGATTGAACTCTGGTGGTGCAGTGATGATAATGCTGGTACTGTTACCAAAAGGATGACAGTTTGAACCCACCAGCCGCTCCATGGGAGAAAGATATAGAAATATGCTTCCCTAAGGATTACTGTTTAGGGAATCCTATGGTGAAATTCTATACTGTCCTACTGTCCTGTGACTTGGATGAGCCATAACATCTGCCATCTATTTTTTCTTTTAAAGAATGGAAAAGAACCAAAATAGGAGCTGAGGTGTCAGTGGTCTTTTGAGCAGGTGCACCCCAGGACTGACCACAGTGCCCATCTGTCCTGTTTGGCTGAAGAGGCTGCTCAGTGTCACATCTGAGGACCTGGGATCACAGGAGTGCCAGCAGAAGGGACTCTTGTCACCCCACCTTCTCTGTTGAAACAATAGCATCTGGCCACGGAGGTGAAGGAAGGCCAAGAGGAACCCAGTTAGAGAGGCAATCCTTGCATTGTTTCAGAAGGGTTGTCTATAAATGCCTCACTCTTTAACTTTACAAGTTATGAAGGAGATTCAAGACATTGTAGACAAATTTTGAAGACACCTGAATCATTCTGGAGGATTTGACAAGAATTTCAATATATTCTTTCATTAAGATAAAATAAGTGAGGGGAGCCATTGCTGTCCAAACGGTTAGGGTTAGGGTCAGGGCTAGATCCATGAGAAGATCTGGTTTTGTTCACAAAAGCCTCTCACCACACTGAACTTGAGATCCAGAGAGCTTTTAAAACTTGCCTCTGATTTCAGGTGTTTTCTTCCCATTCATCAGTGCAATTGTAATAATTGAGTTCTTTGAGCCTCTATCCAGAGAGGAGGTTTAGCAGAAAGAAGGTAGACAGTGAGCAGAATTCCATCAACAGCAGAGGAAAATACATTGAAAAAAACATATTATGGATTGAATCATTGCTTCAAAAAATGTATATTGAAGTCTTATTGCCTATCCTCGTGAATGTGGCACTCTTTGAAAACAGAATCTTCAATTATATTATCAATTATATCATACTGGAGTTGGGTGGGTCAAATCCTACAAAGACTGGAGTGTATTTAAGAGCGAGAGAGAGAGAGAGAAACAGAGAAAGGATGTTATGTCCCATTGCAGTTGTAAGCCCAGGGGTGCCTGGAAATACCAGAATCTGAGAGTAGCCTGGAGCATATTCTCTGGCAAGCCCTCAGAAGGTATCAGCACAGCCTAAGCCAAAACCTCAGACTCCCAGCCTCCAGAATATGAAACAGTACTTTTCAGTTGTCTAACACCACCTATTTTGAGATACTCTGCTACAGCAGTGCCTAGGGATTAATACAGAAGGCATACATTTCAGGACCAAGCCAAAGGATTTGGAAACTGAGGGCATAGGAAGGACCTCCAGTCTACTCTTGTAGCAGAGTCACAAAAGTGATTCTGCATCACCCTCTTCACTACAAAGAAAACCAGGAGAGAGACACAGTCCACTGAAGCAGATGGGTTACCAGTTTCCCATTGTAGGGAATGCAGAAATGTGTACCATGAGAATTAAGAAGCAAGTTGAGGCTTCACTACTGGTCTGGAGGGGACCTTCAATAGGCAAGGGAAACTCTGCATCTTCCACCTTGGAAAGTGAGTCTTTAGGAAAGGAAGGGTGATTTATGTCCTGACTCATCTTCAAGGTAGTTTTGAATAATGATAATATGTGGTGGTGTTGAAATTGCACAGAAGGAGATTGCCTATCTTTCTTCTACAGGCAACTGGTAGATTTTAACCACATTCAGTTGGGTTAGCAATGAAGCTACTTATTGCCATGAACAGCTTATAAGCCGTTCTCTACGTGTGGAACTGTTTATAGGGAGTAATTTGATCTACATAACAAATCTCTCCAGATTTTTATCCTTGCAACTGGCAGAAAACAAAGTGCCTCTGACAATAGCTAAACAAGTATTTATTGAGCAATTACTGTGTACCAAACACTATTATAAGAACTTGTGATGTGTTCATAGATGAAATAGCTACACATGCTTATTGACTTGGAATTCTAGTAGACACTTAAAATTATTTAGCTCTGTAATTTCTCAATCCATTCAATTGTGATTGGACATTTGGGCAGTTTCCATGTTCTTGTGATGGTGAATAACACTGCTATGAACATTGGTGTACAAGTTTCCACTTGAGCCTCGGTTCTTATTTTATTGGGGTGCATTTCAAGCAATGAAATAGCTAGGTCACATGTAATTTCTATGTTCAGCTTTTGAGGAAGCACCAAACTGTCTTCCAGAATGGTTGCACCATTTTACAATCCCACCAACAATGTAGAAGAGCTCCTATCTCATCACATCCTCTCCAATATTTATTATTTGCTGCCCTGTTAAACTTTGCAACTGTTACTGGTGTGAGCTGGCATCTCACTGTGGTTTTGATTTTTAACTCTCTTATTGACAGTGATTTTGAGCACTTCTTCATGTGTCTGTTTGTTATTCAAATATCTTCCTCTGTCCTTTTGTAAATTATTATCTAACTTGGGAGAGATTGGAGAGCATTATGCTGAGTGAACTAACTCAGTCCCTAAAGGACAAATATTGCATAAAACCATTATTGTAGAATGAGTATGAGGCTCCAAGGGGAGGGAGGTGGAAGCAGAGGGATGAAGATGTACAGGGGGAGGGGGGTTAATCATAGGGTTACACAATTTGATGGGAAATTGGAAGAATCTGGTCTGCAAAACAATGTATTTTGTAAATAAACTAGTAAAATTTTTTAAAGTATTTTAATTTATGTAAAATAATTAGTTCCTCATTATTATTGTTTACCACCAAGTTGGAACCAACCCATAGCTGACCCTCTAGTGGGTTTTCAGGAGCAGTAAATCACACAGGAGGAGATGGCTCATATTTCTCCTGCAGAGCAGCTAGTGGGTTCAAACCACATGCCTTTGCATTGGCAGTGCAATTCCTTACTACTAAGCCTCTAGAGCTCTCTCATAGGTAGGGCAAAATGACAAGGGGATATAGCAGAACACGAAAATCACAGGCAAGAGAAAGAGACAAATTTTAAAAAAGTAGACACAAATGCAAGTTTTGGAAAAGCTTTATTTTAAACAGTTTGTATAACGGTAGCAGGCTCTGCCACTTGGTGATTGACAAGCGATTGTCTCCCTTTTCCTTCTTGTTAAATTTAATGAATAAAATAGAGTACATGGGCCTGTTGTAAAATGCAAACTTGCAGAGTCACCTGAAAAAGTCATCTTAAGAAAGAAGACAATGCTAAACAGAAGCTGATGAAAGATGGGGGGAATTATAAACCAGGAGAGAAAGTAAATCCTGTTGAAAGTTTTAGTAGAGAGTTGGACTTAAAAAGCAGTATTCAACCAAGGCAGAAAAACTTAGCAAAATTCTAATAAACTGGTGTAGTGATAGAATAAACAGAAGCTCTGTGCATAGAATGCCTTGCAAGCTAAAGGGGACAGAGCAGTAGGTAAAGAGTTGTACTGTCAACCCAGAGGTAGGTGATTTGGATCTAACAGCTACTCCAAGAAACTAAGAATTGCAGTCTCCTCCTGTGTTATCCCTAGCCCCTGTAAGCCTGCTGGAAGTCAGACACATGTCATTTCCATCTTGACAACAATGAGTTAGCATTGTAGATCATCTTTGGACCCATGGCTTACAAAGCATCAAAGATGCTAAATTTAGAATGAGCAAAAGAATGATTGGAATCCATTGAGTTAATTCAATGTTTTTATTTGTTCAGTAAGACAGACATTTTCTGAATGCCTAGTATGTGCTGAGACTGCCGTAATGTCACCCTGCTCATGACATCCAAAATTTTTCTGCAGAGCAGTAGTGAGTATATCAAACAAGAGGATTTAAGGTTTCAGTGACTGAGGAGTTGTTCTTCTTCCTAAGAGGTACAATTTCCTTTTGAGTGATGAGTTTGGTATACACACTTATCAAAAACTTTAAGTGTATCATCTCATCTAATCTTTCCAACTTTCCTACGTCAGCATGTAACAGTATAGCCAGTTTGCAGAGGAGGATGTGTACCTTAAAGATGCTTGTCACTTAAGCATAGTTGCACACCTAGTCTGATAGATTTAGGTTCAAACCCAAGCCTGGAAAGATAACACGTCTATCTTACGAACTGCTTGTGTCCATGGGAGACTCTGTAGGAGAACCCAGGGAGGACCACCTTCTTCATTCAACTTCAGAAACCAAAACTGACACTGAATTTTTATCTCAGCTTTTTCTCTGGTCCTTAGGTGCAATGTCAGTGGTGACAATGGAACTGTACAATGTATAGGGTGCTGAATCTTAATCCAGGTTTGTTCTGTAGCCCATACTGACTGTTGTTGTTAAGTGCTTTCCAGATTGTAAGTGCTGTAAAGTTCATAGTGACACTATGAACAATAGATCTGAACCCTGCCCTGTCCTGTGCCATCTTTATCATCTCCACACACATGAGCCTGTTGCTGCAGTCATTGCATTTCTCCACCTGATTATCCTTATTCATTGTCCAGCTCTCCGGTGTCTAAATAGGGTAATCAAAATAAGGAACTTTAGGGCTTTCGGGTTTATATACAATGGTTGATGGAATAACCATATGGAGAGATGCTTGATAATAAATTATGTGTGATCATTACAATTTATTCCTACCATTAAACCATCATTTATTCCTAAATTCCATGCATATCCAATGTAGTGCCAAGTGAAAAGTATAAGAAAAAGGTGAAAAATAAGTGACAAATATTTCTAATGTTAGTAGCTTAGTCTGGGTTTCTCTGCGTATTCTTTAGAATGATCCAGATAAAGAAAATGGATTAAATCTGTATTGGTCACTATAATCTTTGCACTTTACCATGACATTCACATACCCTGTTTTCAGTTAGGTACTACTTCTTTCTTGTTTGGACTACTTAAAATACTTCCTAACCCGCTATCTCTTTTTCTTGTACATTTTCTCTGTTCTGAAAAGAGACCTTTCTAAATGGCAGATCTGCTCATGACATTTTACTGCCTAAAACTTTTCAATTATCTGAAAGATAGAATTTGTCTCATTAATGAACAAGGTCCTTAATAATCTGAGTTTCACCCACCTCTATGCCACTTCCCACACTCTCACTCCAGTCTTGCCAAATTACTTGTAATTCCTCAAAAGAGCCATTCTCTTTCACCTCTTCATTTATACATGAAATGCCAAGAATGCTCCTTCTCCATTAATCCACCGGGAAACCTATTGCTCCGGTGAGAATTCTTTACAGAAGCCTTAACTCTGGTGGCCTAGTGGATAAGGAGTTTTACTGCCAAATGAAAAGTAGGTGACTTGAAACCATCAGCTGCTCTGAGAGAGAAAGATGTGCAGTCTCCTCCCATGTGAATTACAGCTTCAGAAAGTCAACTGAAAGATCACATATTAGTCTGTTCTGACTCCACAGCAAAGAGGTTTTTGTAGTTTATTCTAGAAACATAGCTGATTATTTCTTCTTCCGTATGTACCTTCCTGAACATTCACTTGATAATAATCTGTTTCCCTTTCTGTGCGGTTGGGAATGACTTCCTTCAAAGGTAAGGGTTGTGCTTATATACCTGTGTTTCCTCAATGTCTAATCAGCACATTATATGTAGTATATGTTTAATAAATACATAGGAATTGAATGGGTGAGACCATCACCCATGTTCTCATGTTCTTGTCTTACTCAAAGAGGAATGCCTGCGGTTGGTTACTAACACTGAACCTAGCGAGTGACATTTGAGGCATTTTCTATTATATCCTAAATTATCTAGAGGAGAGAGACATATGCAGTCAATGATACTCTGCTTTTCATAGTATAACAGGGATCTACAGGACAGAGCTCTGTTGGCATATTCTGTAGGAAGTCGCATTGCTATCCCAAATGTTGAGCATGTCTGGCTGTTCAAATATACCAGAGAAGAAAGATCATCTCAAATGCTATTTATAGTCTCATAAACGTGCTGGAGGGCCACTTATGAAATGATTCTGGTATGATGCTGAACTTTAGTTTCGGATGCATCAGGAGGGTACATTTTATCTAAAGGATAAGGTAGAGTTTTAGAAGTAGAAAAAGGATGAAAGTAGAACTGACTTCTAGAAACAAATGTTTTCAATTTCTTCAAGTTAGTTCTAACTGCAACTTTCTTAATTTGATCCATTGACTTGTAGTCAATATTGTGTTATGTTGTTGATTGCCTTCAAGTTGAGCATGACTCCTAGCAATCCTATGAACATAAGGCCTGAAGCCCCTCTACAACTATTGACATTTATCAAAGGTCTTAAAGATTTGAGAGCAAGTTGTTTAAGAAGTGGATGGCACTCCTGCTTCCAAACCTGTCACAGAATGTTATTGGTTGAGTCTCACTAATTTTGACATACTAATCCCCATGGCCCCAGTTACTATATCAATCCATCTCATCCAGGGTCTCCCTCTCCTGTGCTGTCTGTCCACCCTTGTGAGCATGATGTCCTTCTCCACGGACCAGTCTCTCCTGGTCACGTGCCCAAAGTGAGGTGGAACTTCAAAATCCTAGCCTCCAAGCAGAGACTTGGTTTCACCCTCTCCAAGGCAAACAATGTTATGTTCAAGACTCTTCTCCAGCACCACAACTCAAAGGCATCTATTCTTCTGTCATCCTTAGTCATTGTCCAACTCTCTGAAGAATAACAAGTAATTGAGAAAACCATGGCCTGGATTAGGTGTACCTTTGTAGCCAGACAGACATCATTGCTCTTCAGCACTCTGGAGAGGTCCATGACAGCAGATTTTCCCAATGTAATTTGTCTTTTGATTTTCTGGCTGCTGGTATTAAGCATGTTGATTATGGAGCCAAGCAAGTTGTAACTGAAGACAACCTCAATCTCTTCTCCATCCATCTTGGTGCTGCCAATTGGCCCAGTGGTGAGAATCTTTGTCTTCTTGATGTTCAGCTTCAATCTATATTGAAGGCTACAGTTCTTGACCTTTTGCAGCAAGTGCTTCAGGTCTTCTTCAGTTTCAGCAAGCAAGATTGTGTCATCGGTGTCATATCGTAGGTTGTTAATGAGTCTCCCTCCAATCTTGATATCACTCTCCTCCTCGTAAAGCCCTACTTCCCAAGTGATCTGTTCTGCATACATATTGAAAAGGTAAGGGGACAAGATGCATCCCTGACACACCCCTTTCTTGATTTTGAACTGTGCAGTGTTTCCTTGCTCCATGTGACATTAGCAATAGTGTCCCTAGTGCCACAAACTCTTCAGTCAATATTAGGTTAATATAGAGTATCTAGATAGGTTCAGATCATATGTCAGTTGTTGTTGTTAACTGCTGTCAAGTTTACGATATATAACTCATAGCAATCCTATGAACAACAGGTCTGAGCCCTGTTCTACCCTGTGCCATTCTTTATAGTCTCTGGACACTTGAGCCCATTGCTGCAGTCACTGTGCCAATCCACTTGTTTGAGGGTCTTCCTTTCTTATGTCATCACTCCACCTTCCCAAGCAAGAAGTCACTATGTCAATCCACCTGGTTGAAGGGCTTCGTCTCTTTTGTCATTCCTCCACCTTCTCAAATATGATGTTCCTCTCCAAGGAATACTTTCTCCTAGAAAGATGCCCAAAGTATATTAGACAAAGCTTTATCATCTTTGTCACCAAAGGAGCCCTCTGGCTGCACCTTCTCCAAGACATATCTGTTGTCTCTGTTGGTAGTCAATGGGATATTTAGAATGCTTCTCCAACACCCCAACTCACAAATTTCAATTCTGTCCTTTTTATTCATTGTCTGGCTTTCAGCAGCATAGCAAGTAATTGAAAGTCCATGACCTATTCAGGCACATCTTAATCATCAAACTAACCTTATTACTCCTAAATAATTTGGAAAAGTCCTTAACTGTAGACTTTCCCAGTGAAATTTATCTCCTGATCTCTTACAACTGGTACCAAGTGTATTGATTGTGGATCCAAGTAAGATGAAGTTGTTGACAGTTTTAAGCTTTTCGCCATCTATAATGATGTTGCCTATCGGTAGAGTGGTAAGAATTCTTGTCTTCTTGACATTGAGATGCAATCCATATTGAAGGCTACAGGCTTTGTTCTTCTTCAGCAAGCAGTTAAAGTCCTCCTCTCTTTCAGCAATGAAGGTCGTGTCATCTGCATAATGAAGTTTATTGATGAGCCTTCCTCCTATTTTGATGCCACATTCTTCTTCATAAAATCCAGCTTCTTGAATACAGATTAAATAAGGTATGGAGAAAGGATACAACCCTTATTGCACACCTTTCTTAATTATGTCAATTGTAGAATTGATGCCTTTGAGCTGTGGTGCTGGAGAAGAGTATTGAATGTACCATGGACTGCCAAGAAAACAAACAGATTCATCCTGGAGAGGATTAAACCAAGCAACTCCTTGGAGGCAAGGGTTCTGGGGCTTCGTCTGACATACTTTGGACATGTTGCCAGGAGGGACGGGTCCTTGGAGAGGGACATCATGCTTGGGAGGATGGAGGGATGGAACAGGATGGGAAGACCCTCTATGAGATGGATTGATTCAGTGACTGGGGTAATCGGGATGGGTGTGTCAGAGACAGTGCGGTTGGCACAGGATAGAGCAGGGTTTAGGGCTGTTGTGCATAGGGTCGCTATGAGTTGCAGATGACTTGATGGCACATAAAACAACAACAACAACCAGTTATCAATATATTTATGAAGTATATAAACTGCAAAAGATTAAAAAAATAGTTTTGACTGTGAAGCTTCAGCCTGAAAGGTGTTTTATAATTAGAGTCTCTGGTCTGTCACAAATCTTGCCATGTAGACCATGACATTCTCTTCATGCCATCCTGCAGGCAGAGAATCATCCATCACTGTGTAGGTTTCTGTCTTGCATCCCTTGAGTTCAAACTGGGCAAATTTCCTCATGTTCTGTGTCCATTGGAAGGATAATCATTCTTCGCTATCATTCACCTGAGTTCTGTTTGTAAGAAGAGCTAATTAATTATGAAATACTGATTCAACTTAAATGTACTTTTTTCTCCATTGCATGAAAAATGCAGGTTGACTTGGCATTTTGGAATTTTGTAAATGGATATGTTGAAAATGCAAAGTCATTAAGAGTAGAAACCTGAAGCCCAATAAAAAGTTAGTGCGAATGCCAGCTTCTAAAAGTCACCTGGTGATGCTAAGCATTCAGAATATTCTAGAAAGGAGGAAAGAAATGCGTTTGAATAAAGGGGAACAATGAACCCATTAACATGTATTTTTCTCTCTCCCCTTTTGAGCTGCTATAGAATTTAGGGTAGTGGCATTGCTAATGTGTCACATGGTGGCTATCTTACAAAAGTTTCTAAAAAGAAAGCCTTTTTAGATGCTATGTTATTGTTGTCACTATACACAGTGACTCTATATATAACAGAACATGATCATGTGCCATCCTCACAGTCTTTGCTGTATCTGAGCCCATTTGTTTACCCATCATGTCAGTCTGTCATGAGGACCTTCCTTTATGCCAGTCCTCTACTTTACTAGCATAATTTCCTTCTCCAGAGACTACTTTCTTGGTAACATATCCAAAATGCATGAGACAAAGTCACTCAACCTCACTTCTAAAAAGCACTCTACCTGTCTGTCCGTCAAGACATACTCATTTATTCTTCTGGAATTCTATGCTATAGTCAGTATTCTTCAAGAAACCATAATTCAAACCTAGCAATTCTTCTGCGATTGTCCTTCTTTGTTACCCAGCTTTGTGTGCATATGAAGGGATTGAAAATACCTTCGCTTAAATCAGGTATGATTACTCATCAAATTGACACTTAACATTTTAAAAATAATTTTTAAAGAAGAGTCATCTAATGGAATATGTTATTTGATCTATTGACTTAGGTTTGAAGACACTGTAGATCCCAGTAAAATGAGATCCTTGACAATTCAGTCTCTTCCTTGTTTATCATGATGTTGACTGCTCAGCAGTGAGGATTTTTGTTCTCTTTATGTTAGTATAATCAATACTGAAAGTTATAGTCTTTGATCTTTAACAGTAAATGCGTCAAGTATTCTTAATTTTCAGGCACAAGTGTGTAATTTGCTTTAATCACAGGTTGTTGATAAATCTTTCCCTAATCTTGATGCCACATTATTCTTAATGTAGTCCACTCTTAGATTATTTGCTCAACATAGAGACTGAATAAGTATGGGATAAATACAAGACTCACAAACACCTTTTCTGATTTTAAATAGTGCAGTATTCCTTTGTTCAAAAGACTCTTAATCTAGGTTTTGCATGACCCCGATTAAATTTCTGGAACTTCTATTCCTAATAATTATATCCCTGATTTGTTATGATCTGTACAATTAAATGCCAATACATAGTCAACAAAACACAAGTAAACATCTTTTTGGTGTTCCCTTATTTCAACCAGAGGCTTAGTGGTAAGGAGTTGTGCTGCCAACCCAAAATCAGGCAGCTGGGATTCACTAAACTCATATCAGGAGAAATATGGATTGTCTCCTCTCCAGAGAATTATAGCCTCTAAAAATATGCCACGGGGACAACTCTGTTTCCATGTCAACAGAAAATAACAACATCAATTTCTTTAAACAAAGATCCATTGGTTATCATCAATGATGTTTCTCCTTCCAAATATTTTTCTGAACTTTTTGGCTTGAATTTCTGGCAGTGGTCTATTGATGCACTGCCCTAAATGTTTAGAATTGTCTTTCACAAGATTTTATTTCTGTGTGATAGTAGTAATATTCCTAAATTTTTCTCAATCTCTTTAACCTTTCTTTGAAATGGACACAAATGTGGATTTCTTCCATTTGCTTAAAAGAGTAATTATCTTCCAATTTTCTTGGCATAGATGTGTGAAGACCTCCATCACCGTGTCATTTTGAAACAATTTAATTAGTATTGAGTTAATCACTGGACCTTTGCTATTTGCTTATTCCTTGTGTAGTTTGGACATTTTCCCAATACTGTTAATTCTTGACAATAAGGTCCCTCCTGAATTTTTTAATATTGACTATTTCTTTGCAGTACAGTGCCTTTTTGGTTTACTTTCATCTTCTTTTGAAACTTACTGTGTTATTCAATATTTTATCCATAAACTTTCCAAAAGGTGCTTGAATTTTTTTCCCACAGTTCATTCCACTTGAGAAGTCCTGAGTATGTTTGGTGTTCTAAGTCTTAGTCTTTCCACATCTTTTCTTTGCCTTCTTATGCCACCCTTTGAATCTTCTGTTTGTCTTTATTATTCCTCAAATTTCCTACATATTATTAAATCTTGATGGGTATAGTTTTATTCAGAGCATGTAGTAGTTGACCTATATATTAGTCTTTGATTGTTTTCCTGTATCTTTAGTGACATTTTACTTTCTTCATGTCTTATGTTATCCACAACCCACACTTCAGTCTGATATCTAAATTCAAGATGTAATCTGCTCAAGATCATATTTCAGTTTTGCAAACAGGTTTTAATTTTCTTTAGCTTCATCTTGAACTTACATAGGAGGAACTGATAAGCTGTTTTATAGTCCTCCCATGTCCTTGATATGACTTATGATATTGAACTTTTTTATCATCTCTTTTCCATAAATTAAGTCAATTTGATTCCTGTCTATTCTGTCTGGTGAGTTTCACATGCTTAGTCATAATTTATGTTGCTGCACAGAAGAAAAATTTGCAATGAGTTTGTTAATTGTCTTAAAACAAAGAAGGATCAACAGTTGGGCAGTATGGCCTCTCTGAGTAGTCCTGGAGAGTACACAGGAGAATTTTATAAGAACAACCCTTTTATCTTGACAGCATAATCTGAAAGTATGCCTGAGTCCATTTATCCTTCACTCTCTGTCTGCTGATTTTATTCACATTTATGCAGGGCAGGCTATCTAATATTTTATAGTCCATGTTCACATCGATCAATTATTTGTAAACTAGGAACATATCATTCTGTGAGACCCAAAAAAACCCTCTTTGCACTGTGATTCTGAGAGCTGCCTAAAATGAATTTTCTGGTCTCACTTCTTCAGGGTGCATGTGGAGAATACTCTTGTTCTTTAATCCTATCTGAGGTGCCACAACAGTGAGCTTGAGCTTGGCAGAGATCATGAAGATGGAGCAAGATAGGGCTAGACTCTGACCTATTGTCTGTAGGGTTCTTATGAGTTGTAGTTGACCCAACTGCACCTAAGAAAAATAAGGGGACACAAGTTTTCTCTAAGTGCTTGCTCTACAGCATTTATCAGGTTGTCATTTTGTCATGTCTCACAAAAAGCTCAATGTTGAGTGAATTTTTACTCATAGTGACCCTCCACTGAATTTCCCATTTTGTGCTATTTTTTTTTAATGGGAGGAGAGTACTCATTTTTCTGTTGGAAGAGCATTAGATAGATTTGAACTCAGATCTCAGACTTAACAGTGTGGCATGTCCCAGTAGTAGAACTGGGTAAACAAAGGTGATGAGTAAAATATATACTCAAAGAGATTATATATATATATATCTCATATA
>NW_006399810.1:4593623-4595338 GCF_000299155.1 Elephantulus edwardii
TATATATAGGCTCTGATGACCTGGTCGTAAGAACGTGCACTGCAAACCTAAAGGCACGTGATTCAAATCCACCAGATGCTCCATGTGAGAAGAATGGGCATTCTCCTTCTGTGCAATTTAATGCTTCCAAAAACCTGCTGGTGAGTCAGTTATGAGTTGATTCTGACTTGATAGCACACAACAGCTATCTAGGGGGCTTCAGTGACATAGTCCATGTTGTTGTTGCTATGTGCCCTAAAGTCACCTGCAACTCATAGCAACTGTGAAGCCTGTCATGTCATGAGCCAGTCTTACTGACTCCAATACACCTGCCCTCATTGTCCTTGTGACTTTATTAGTCCATCTCATCTGGGCATCAATTCTTCTTCTATCTCCCTTCGTCATTATCCAGCTCTCTGATACACAGCAAGTAATTGCAAAGACCATGGACTGAATCAGGTGCATCATTGCTTCTCAGTACTCTGGAAAAGTCTCTGACAGAAGATTTACCTAATGCAATTTTCCATTTGATTTCATTGCTGGTGCCAACACTGTTGATTGTGGGGCTGAGCAAGCTGTAACTGTTAATAACCTCAATCTCTTCTCCATTCACATGATGCTGCCAATTGGCCCAGTGGTTACTATCTCTGTCTTCTTGATGTTGAGCTTCAATCCATATTGGAGACTACAGTCCTTGAATTTCTGCAGCAAGCCCTTCAGGTCCTCTTCAGTTTCAGCAAGCAAGGTTGTGTCATCTGCTTAACGCAGGTTATTAATGAGTCTTCCTTCAATCCTGAAGCCACATTCCTCTTATTAAAGCCCAGCCTCCCAAATGATCTGTTCTGCATATAGATTAAAAAGGTATGGAGACAGGACACATCCCTGACATACTCTCTTCCTGATTCCGAACCACGCAGTTTTCCCCTGACTGCTTCCATAGTCCATAGAGCACTACAAACTCAAAGGTGGTTTTCTCCTAGTGGTTTGAATCCACCAGTGGCTCTAGATTTATACTTGAGAGAATGAGTGAATGAGTGCTTATGACCAGGAGTTTGCCTAGTTTTTCTAATTCTGATATCATTCTGAAAACTATTTTACAACTGAAATCTGGGTTCAGTAGCTTACAGATGAAATTTATGATCAAGAAATTATTCTTACATCAAAAGTGTTCATTACTGAAACACAAATATGTACATCAGTGTTCATAGAAGCATAATTCACAATCATAAGAATATGGGAACAGCCCAGATATCCAACCACAATTGAATGAATTGATAAATTGTGGAACATCCACAAGATTAAATACTGTGCAGCACTTGGGAGGATTTATAAAATTGCTATGTAACTTGAGAGAAACTGGAGAGCATTATGCTCAGTCTCATAAGGACAAATATTGTATAAGATACACAGGAGAATAACTAGTAAAACGTGTATGAGGGCCCAAGGGGCAAGGAATGGCACTAGAAGAGTGAGGATAGGCGGGGGGAAGATCACAGGGTGACAGTTTGGTGGGTGGAGGGAGAAGATAAAGGAAATAGAAAAGACTGTTGGGGATCTGAGAAGATAGGGTAATCATGGTATAGTTCAAGGGTGATTCATTTTATAAAATACAATGAATGGATATGATTAAACACAATGTGAATGAAGGATAGTGTGAAACATAATGTAAATGAATTTTGTAGGCAAATCAACATAATTTTTTTTGTTTTTTAAAAAAATTATTTTATTAATTTTAA
>NW_006399810.1:4596268-4600030 GCF_000299155.1 Elephantulus edwardii
ATCAAAACAACTATGAAATATCATCTCACCCCAGTAAGAATAGCAAAATTTAACAGAGCAGCAAACATATTCAAATGCTGGTGAGGTTGTGGAGAAACTGGAACCCTTATTCACTGTTGGTGGGAGTGTAAAATGGAGCAACCACTGTGGAAAGTGGTGTGGCACTCTCTCAAAAAGTTGCAAATTGAAATAGCATTTGACCCAGCAATTCCATTACTGGAAATCAACGTGATCTTTTTTTAAAAGTGCTCATTAACTGGTGTGCATCTCTTCTCATGTAGTCCCAACCCTTGAACAAGTCATGAAGGGCCTAGAAAGCCAGGTGGATAAATGAACAGTGATAATATAAAGGAATTAGGACTTCTAACAGAATGGGACATAGAAAAATTATCAGAGTCCACTGAAGAAAAGGTAAAGTCTGTGCTGGGGGTAGGAGATGATATTTTAATGGGGCATTAAAGCATGCCATTATCAGTAGGGGCCTGTCCTTTGGAAAGGACATCATGCTGGGAAAGGCAGGGGATCAGAGAAAGAGAGGAAGACCCTTGAGAACTTGTATTAACAGTAACTGTCAAAGTTGGCTCGAAGATATCAAAGATTGCAGGATAGGGCAAGATTCAGAGCTGCTATGAGCAATATGCACTCGAGGTACCTAGCGACAATAGCAGTAGCAGCAGCAGGAGTTCAGGAGACAGAGGAAGAGTGAGGTGGAACTTCTGATGCCTTTGCTGGTTAGACATGATTTCTTTGAGTCATTTTTGTTGATGTCTATGTGTTGATAATGCCAGAAACAAAACACACTAAATGTTTTGGATTTCATTTATGTGTATCTTCAGCATTAAGTAGTCCATTTGAATGTCAGATACTCTTTAATTTACACTTTTCCCCAAAGCCAAATCTGATATGTTTTGCAAAGTTAGACAATACAGATTTATTGACTGATCCATCTCTGGGAATTTTCTGCATGGGTATGCTTATTAATCTACTTGGAGTTTAAAATGAGGCATGAAAATGTAAAGGCTTGAGGGCACAAAAAAACATGCTCTCCTACATGCTTATGAAGTCCTTCTGAACTCCAGTGATACTGCTAACCAACCAGCCCTGATCCAGGTGGTTTGGAGGTAGAGTGAAGTTCTGGAAAGCCAGTAGATATTAGTGAGCTCTAAGGGAGAGTATTCTTAAAGGTTTCTTTGGGGAGTATCTTTTATAAAACACTAATGAAGACAAAATTGTTGTTGTTATGTGCCGTCAAGTCGCTTGTGACTCAGCGAACCTATGTGCAACAGCCCTATACCCTGCTCTATCCTGTGCCAATCTTATTGTCTCTGACACATCTACCCCCATAACCCTCCTCACTGAATCAATCCATCTTATCCAGGGTCTTCCTCTCCTGCGCTGTCCCTCCACTCTCCCAAACATGATGTCCCTCTCCAAGGACCAGTCCCCCCTTACAACATGTCTAAAGTATGTCAGACGAAGCTTCAGAATCCTTGCCTCCAAGGAGCATCCTGGTTTAACCCTCTTAGGATGAACCTGTTTGTTTTCCTAGCAGTCCATGTATATTCAATACTCTTCTCCAAGACCACAGCTCAAAGGCATCAATTCTCCTTCTATCATCCCTGGTCATTGTCCAGCTTTCTGATGCATAGCAAGTACTTAGCAAAGGAAATATCTGAGCCATCATTGTCAGATGTGGTCACCAAAGGAATGTGAGTGTTTGTTTCAGCTGACACCAAAATCAAAGCAGAATAAACAGCCCTAGACTTTTAAACTGGAGCCATTAGAAGCCATAACTGTGGCATCTGTTGTTCTACTATAGCCAAAGTCATCCTGGAACCTAGGAGAGTGGCCAGTGCACATTCAAGACCGGTTTGTGTGTTATCTTGTTCAAGTTTCAGTGCTCCCAGTTCTGTTATTGTGTTCAAAGGGGTGAGATAGGTCCAAGGGGCAATATGAAGAAGACCAGAGTAACTTTAAAGAAGTTAAGTTACTGTAATACAAGAAGTTTAAAACAAAGTTTTAAAACAAGATTTTAAAATGTCTTACAGAGACCATTATGTTTAGTCCTCTTTCACAGTTAAGTTGTGATTGTCTTAGAAAATCTTGAATATAGACATAACATGTTAGTTTTAAAATGGTTTACAGAACTGTAGTTTTTATAAGATTAAATTACTAACCTTGGAGTATATACTTGGATTTACAACATAATATGATTCTAGAGCTGGAGGAAAATTTAGTGAATTCGTCAATATATAACCATTTTGTTCTTGTTAAAGAGTTAGCTTGGGTAGACTTAGATGTGGTAGTCATGCCTCTGTTCCTCAGTCAGACTACTATCAGAGTGGTCTTGGGTAAATTACACTTTCTCTCTAACTTCCAATTACCTTATCTATAAATTAGAAATGAAAACTTCCTAGGTCTGGTGTGTGGGTTAGATAAGATGGTAGCAGGGCTTCAACAAGTTTCTGATAAATTTTATTTTGACTCTCTGCATGCTGATTTTTATAGGAATTCAGCTGGAATTCAGAGAATTTGCATTCATAGTGTATTATCACCTCTGTTCTTCCTTCTGTTTGTTTTTTATTCCCTTCTCTTTCTTATGTTATATACATTCAGAGCTTTGGTGATATAGTCTGTAGCATATTGAGATAGAGATAGAGATAGAGATAGAGATAGAGATAGAGAGAGATAGAGATAGAGATAGAGGTAGATAGAGAGAGAGAGAGAGGTAGAGGGGAGGTATGGGGGTGGGAGACAGAAAGAGAGAGAGAGAGAGAGTTGTATATGTATATTCGTTCGAGGTCACCAGCTGCTTTGCAGAAGAAGGGTGGGCAATCTCCTCCCATGCAATTAACTGCCTCTGAAAACCTACTAGAGGGTGTGTGTGTGTGTGTGTGTGTGTGTGTGTGTGTATCTCCTATCTCCATACCTTTTCAATGTAAATGCAGAATAGATTATCTGGGAAGCTGGGCTGTAAGAGGAGAAGTGCAGCATCAGGATTGGTGGAAGGTCTATCCACAATCTGCGTTATGACACAACCCTTTTTGCTGAAACTAAGGAGGACCTGAAGCACTTGCTGCAGAAAGTCAAGGACTACAGCCTTCAATATATGGATTGAGGCTCAACGTCAAGAAGACAAAGATTCTCACCACTGGTCCAATTGGCAGCATCAGGACGGATGATGAAGAGACTGAGATTGTTCAAAGCTTTCGTTTGCTTGGCTCTACAGTCAACACTCTTGGCACTAGCACCTAAGAAAGTAAAAGACGTATTGCGATGGAAAAGTCTGCTGTTAGGAACCTTTCTAGAGTACTGAAAAGCAATTGTGTCACTCTGGAGAGTAAAGTGTGCCTGATACAGGTCATGGTCTTTACAATCATTTGCTATCCATCAGAGAGTTGACAATGACTAGGCAGGATAGAAGGAGAATTGATGACTTTGAGCTGTGGTGCTGGAGAAGAGTATTGCTAAGAAAAGGAACAGTTTCATCCTGGAGAAGGTTATACCAGGCTGCTCCTTGGAGGCAAACATTCTGAAGCTTCATTTTATATACTTTGGACATGTTATAAGAAGGAGAATAAACAAGTTCATCCCGGAGAGGGTGAAGCCAGGCTGCTTCTTGGAGGCAAGGATTCTGAAGCTTTGTCTGACATACTTTGGACATGTGGCAAGGAGACCCCAGTCCTTGGAGAAGGACGTTATGCTTGGGAGGGTGGAGTGACAGTGCAGGAGAGGAATACCCTCTATGAGGTGGATTGATTC
>NW_006399810.1:4600775-4606231 GCF_000299155.1 Elephantulus edwardii
TCTCTCTCTCTCTCTCTCTCTCTCTCTCTCTCTCTCTCTCTCTCTCTCTCTCTCATCTATCTCTATATATATGTATATCCCATCTTTCTCCAACAGACCAGTTGGTGAATTAGAACTGCTGGCTTTTATGTTGGCAGCACAATTCTTACTACTAAACCAGCAGCATACCTTTGTATATATAAGTGCATATGTTATAATATATCACATTGTGGCCCTGTCAAGTTGACATGTAACCGTAAACATGAGAGTCAGTGCTGCTCTCTTCTTTTACCTTAGAATTCATTGCTGGAAGATGAATGTGTTAATATGCAAAATAGGTAGATAGTAGTTTTTAGTATTGTAAATGTGAAATGTAGGATAATGAAAGGAGTAGGTGTATTCATACTAGACCTTGGTTTCCCCTTATATTTACCTACTTATATATCTTACTATTTTCTCATAATCTGTTGCTTTTAATCACTTTGTAAATACCCATTGTGAACATCCCAAGCAGTCTACAGATACTGTTCACAAGGGTGGACACACAGATTATCTCCAACCCCCAACCACCACAGCTCTCTATTATGTACTTCCAACGATAGTCATTTATTGCAAGTTCCTATTCTCTAATAATAAACAGTGAGACCATTAGTACAGAATTCCTGAATTTATGCCCAGACAGCTTGGACACAGCAACCTCTTCTGCAGAGGCTCTGGTCAGCAGGCTCCCAGGCAGCTGGACACATCAGTCCCACAGACTGACCACCTTAATTGCAACATTGTGATTAGGCATTATCTTACAGATGTTTGTAATTAGCAAAGAAAGGGTTATTTAGGAAAAGATAAGATGCAAAACATACCAGTGTGATGTGAATGCCGTTAACACTTGAGAATACCACATTGAAGTCCACATATTCATCCACATGTTTCTGAACACTTATACATATGATGCTTATTGTGGATTTCAGGTTCCTCAAGCTTAAAAAATGCTGAGCGAGTTTGTCTCTTTTGATTTTCTGACTCCAGCTTCTTGCACATTTGACTGTAAGTTTTTACTTTGTCTTCCCACACTGCCTTTTGAAGTTTTCTGTTAAGCTCTTTAATATCTTGAATTCTTCCCTCTGCTTTGGCTTCTTGACGTTCGCTCTAGTGCAATATTCAGAGTCTCTTCTGACATCCATTTTGGTCTTTTCTTCCTCTTCTGTCTTTGTAATGACCTTTTGCACTTTTCCTGTATGATACTCTTGATATCCTCCCACAACTCATCTGATCTTTGCTCATTGGTGTTCAGGGCCTCAGACTTGTTCCTGAGATGGTTCTGAAATTCAGGTGGGATAGACTCAAGGTCATATTTTGGTTCCCATGGATTTGATTTAATTTTCCTTAGCTTCAACACTTAGAGTCAACACTCTTGGCACTAGCAGCCAGGGAATTGAAAGACATATTGTGATGGGAAAGTCTGCTGTTGAGGATCTCTCCAAGGTGCTGAAGAGCAGTAGTGTCACTCTGGGTACTAAGGTGTTCCTGGTACAGACCATGGTCTTTACAATCACTTGCTGTGTGTCAGAGAGCTGAACAGTGACTAGAGAGGATAGAAGAAGAATTGATGCCTTTGAGCTGTGGTGCTGGAGAAGAGTATTAAATATACATGGAATGCTAGAAGAATAAACAGGTTCATCTTAGGGAGGGTAAAACAAGGCTGCTCCTTGGAGGCAAGGATTCTGAAGCTTTGTCTAATATTCTTTGGACATGTTGCAAGGAGGAACCAGTCCTTGGAGAAGGATGTCATGCTTGAGAGGGTGGAGGGACAGCGCAGGAGAGGAAGACCCTTTATGAGGTGGATTTATTTAGTGACTGGGATAATAGGGGTAGGTATGTCTGAGACAGTGAGATTGGCACAGGATAGAGTAAGGCTTAGGGCTGTTGTACATAGTGTTATGAATCACAGGCGACTCAATGGCAAATAACAACAAAAACAACACTGTTGTGGATTTGGCAAACCATGTAATGTCTTCAGTATTTTCCATATCTATAGGAAAATCCATTTTCCTGATCTTCCTCCAAGGGTCTGAAGCTCAGCTCCCTGTGGCATTTAAAGGATTTTAATAAGAATTTACACATTTAAGCAAGTGTGGGAGATTATTAGCCAAACCACTGTCTACTGTAGGTAAGAAAGACAGATAAGCAGTGAAGAGGCTTTAGCTTTTTAATTAGTATAACTGTGTTGATTCCTTGGAGGTATTGTCTTTAAAGTTGATTGCAAAATGTATCAAACTTTATTCTTTTATTTTTTTTTCTGTTTTGGACAAATGGCTCTACTTTAATACTGGCTTTCCCCCTTGTATTGAGTTTTTGTATAATGGCTGAGCCTACCTGCATGGAGTTAGTTTTGATCAGTTATTGACAAATTTTTATTAGAGAAGGCCAGACTGGTAAATATTTTTTTACTTTTGACACAACTACTTGACCTTGCCATTTTATTGCAAAAGCAGTCTTTAGATAATATGGAGGTAAGCATATCTGTGTCCCAGTAAAACTTTATTTTAAAAAAATAGATGGTATTGGCAGATTATGTGAGTCTATACATAGAACAATCCCAGAGACTCAGCAAAAACACCCTAGATCTAATAAAAAAATGATTTCACAGTTGCAAGAAGCACAATTAACATACAAAAATCATCCAGATACTTGTGAATCAACATAGGAAACTCTGAAAAGGAAATTAGAAAAATCATACCGTTTACAATAACTACCAAAAAAAGTAAAATACAAGGTATAAAATTAAGATACAAAAGACTTATGACAAAATGCTACAAAATAATTACAAAACACTACTGAGAGAAAAAAGTTATTGTTGTTGTTGTTGCTGTTGTTAAGTGCCATCAAGCCAAGGTATGACTCATAGTGACCCTATGAACAACAAATCTGAACCCTTGTGCCAACCTCACCATTTTTTTATACAGTCAAGTCCATTGCCCCAGTCGCTATGTCAAGATTGTTCAGGACCTTCCTCTCCTTCACTCTCCATTTACCTTTCCAAGCATGATGTCCTTCTCCAAGGAATAGCCTCTCCTAGAAACATGCCCACAGTATATGAGATGATGCTTTGCTATCCTTAACTCCAAGGAGCAATCTGGCTTCACTCTCCTCAAGTTATATTCGTTTGTTCTTTGGGCAGACCATGGGATATCCAGTACTCTCCTCCAACACCACAGTTCAAAGACATAAATTCTTCCTTTGTCATCCTTATTCATTGTCTTGTCCTCAGCAGCATAGTAAGTGATTGAAAAGATCATGGTCTAAATTGTGTTGTTGATTGCCCTCAAGTCGAGCATAACTCATTGAGACCCTATGAACGAAAGGCCTTAAGCCTTTCTAGAACTATCATCATTTATTAAAGTTCACAGAGTTTCTAGAGGCATGTTGTTTAGGAAGTGGGTGCCACGCCTGCTTCCAAAATGGTCTCAATTAAGTACACCTTATTCCTCAAACTAGCATAATTGCACCTCATTAGTTTAGAGAGGTCCTTGACTGAAGACTTTCCCATTGTAATGTCTCCTGATCGCCTGACTGCTGGTACCAAGTGTATTGATTGTTGATCCAAGTAAGATGAAGTTGTTGACAGTCTCAGTCTTTTCTCCAGCTTCTTGAATAATTTACTCAGGCAGATTGAATAGATATGGAGAAAGGATATAAACCTGATCGACACCTTCCCTGATTTTAATCTGTGAAGTGTTTTTATTTGCTCTGTTTAGACAGTAGCTTCTTGATCTACCTACCTATAGGTTTCATATGAGCAAAATTAAGTGTTCTACAATTTCCATTATTCTCATTATTAGATATAGCTTTTTATGATCCACACAGTCAAATACCTTTGCCCAGTCAATAAAACATTGATAGACTTTTTTTGGTATTCTCTTGTTTTCAGCAAGTATTTATCTCAATGATCTCCCAGGCATATGGCCTCTTCTAAACCCAGCTTGAAATTCTGGCAGATCTCTGTTACTGTAATATTCTAGTTGGTTTTGGATAATATTTAGATAATATTTTGTTTGCATGTGATATAAATTGTATTGCTGGATAATTTCCACATTCTGTTAGATCATCTTTCATGGGAATGGGAAGCAAATAAGGATATCTTCCTGTTAGTGGGCCAAGCCTCTGTCCTTCAAATTTTCTGGCATTGGAAAATTTTGGCATTGATGAGTACATCAAGGGTTGCATGTATTAGTTTAAATATGTCAATTTATATTCCATCAATTCCTAGGGCTTTATTTTTGCCAGTGCCTTCAGTGCAGCTTGAACTTCTTCCCTTCATTACCACTGGTTCTTGTTTATATGATACTTCCTGACATTTTTCAGGGTCAACCAATTATTTTTGGTAGAATAACTCTGTGTAAGAAACTAAAAGACCTACATAAATGGAAGAACCCACCATATTTGTGAAAGTTGTTGTTAGGTGCTGGGATATACTTACCTTGTCCTGAGCCACCCTCACATCCCCACTATGCTACATCATGTTGAGAATCTTGTTTCGTTGATCGTCTCCCTTTCCTAGCATGATGCCTTTTTCCAAGAACTTGCTCCTCCTAGTAACATGCCCAAAATATGTGTGATAAAGAGTTATTTTCCTTGTCTTTAGGAGGAGCATCTAATTGTTCTTCTTTCTAGGCAGATTTTATTGTTATTGTTGTTGTTGCTTTGGTAGTCAATGGTATATTCAATACTCTTCTCCAACACTGTAATTCAAAGGTATTGATTCTCCTCCAGTCTTCCTCATCACTGTCTAACTTTCAATTACCTGAGGACCACTTGAAAACAAGCCACAGCATTTTCAAGTGGTCCTTAGGTAAGGAGTAGTGCTGCCAACCCAATGTTTGAATCTATCAGCCAGTCTTTAGGAGTAATGTAAAAAAGAGTCAACTATGAGTTGGTTCCAACTCTATTGCAATGAGTGAGTGGTTGACACATCCATAGTACTTGTACACTATAGTTTGGTACTTATACAATGACAGTACAAATGAGACAGAATTGAGAACTCAGAATTAATTCCATCGACTTATGGACAGTTGATCTCTTACATAGGGTTTCAAGCCATTCAATAGGAGGAAAAGCAATTGTTTTAATAATGTTGGCAAAACTGGATATGTTGTTCATTCATTGACATCAAGTGGGAACTGATTCATAGCTGACCCTCCAGGTAGGTTTTCAGAGATTGTAAATACCACAGGAGCAGATTTAACATCTTTCTTCCGATAAGCAGCTAGTAAATTCAAACCACTTGCCTTTGAATTGGTAGTGAAACTTCTTACCCACTAGTCCATCAGAGCTCTCTAAACTGAATATATACTTGTAGAAAAATGAAATAAGATGCATACCTGACACAATATTAAAAAAAGAAAAAAACTAACTCAAGATGGCTTATGGGCTTAAATATAAAATATGTTGTTGTTGTTGTTGTTATGTGCCGTTGAGTC
>NW_006399810.1:4607987-4628183 GCF_000299155.1 Elephantulus edwardii
TTCAGAGTCTCTTCTGACATCCATTTTGGTAAAACTATATAAAATATAAAAAGAAAGTTCTAGTTGCTAAGTGATGAGGATTTGTGCTATAATGAAAAGGTATATGGTTTGAATCTACGGAAGAAAGATGGGAATTTTCCTTCCATGCAATTTACTGAATCTGAACCCACTGGAGGGTCAGCTGTGAGTCAGTTCTGACTCGATGGTACACAACAACCAAAAAACTATATAGATCATCAAAGAAAGAAAAAGGAATAATCTTAGGAGCCCTAATTTACATTGTATATAGATTACCAATCAAAAAATTTGTACATATATCAGAAGATAAACTAGGCACATGTGACCTTCTAGAAGTTAAATTCTTGCCTCAATAGGCTTCTCCAAAAGAGCAGTGACACAGCCAACAGGAGACTAAACTGTAAAACTTATAAGATTTATAACATTTATTGGAAACTTGAACAACTAAACAATAAACAGATGTTGTTGTTGCTGTTAGGTGTCGTTTAGTTGAGCATGACATATAGTGGCCTTGAGGGTGGAAGGATGGCGCAGGAGGTGAAGGCCCTCTATTAGGTGGATTGATTCAGTGACTGGGGTAATTGGGATGAGTGTATCAGAGATGGTGTGATTGGCACAGGACAGAGCAGAGTTTAGGGCTATTGTACATAGGGTCTCTATGAGTCGCAAGCAACTCGACGGCACATAACAACAACATGAACAACAGATTGGATACCTGTCCTATCCTGTGCCATCCTCACACTTCCTGACACACTAGAGCCCATTGCAGCAGTCACTGTGTCAGTCTATCTAGTTGAGAGTCCTCCTTTCTGTCACTGACCTTTGTAAGCATCATGTCCCTCTCCAAGGTACAGCCCCTCCTAGCAACATTCCTGATAGGTGAGGTGAACCATACCGATTGAGGCATGTTTGCCTCTAAAGAGCACTCTGGCTGCACCTTTTCCAAGACATATTTGTTTGTTCTTTTGGCCGTCCATGAGATGTTCAGCACTCTTCTCCAACACCCAGATTGAAGGCATCAATTCTTCTTCTGCCATCCTTGTTCGTTGTCCAGCTCTCAGGTGCATAGCAAGCGATTGTAAAGACCATGGTGTGAATCAGATGCACCTAAGTCCTCAAACTGACATCATACTCCCCAATAATTTAGAAAGGTCCCTAACTGCACACTTATCCAGTGCAAATCATCTCCTGATTTCCTGCCTGCTGGTAGCAAGAGTGTTAATTGTGAATCCAAGTAAGATGAAGTTATTGACATTTTCAATCTTTTCTCCATTTATCATGATGTTGCCTATCAGTGTAGTGGTAATTTTGTTTCCTTGAGGTTGAGACAAAATCCATGTTGAAGGCTTCATTCTTTGATCTTCTGCAACTAGTGCTTCAAGCCTTCCTCACTTTCAGCAAGCAGCGCTGAGCCATCTGCATTACACAGGTGAACTGATGATCTTCATCCAATCCTGATGCCATATTCTTCCTCATAGGGTCCAGCTTCTCAACTAATTTGCTCAACATACAGATTGAATAGGTATGGAGAGAGATTATAAACTTGATGCACTCCCTTCCTAATTTTAAACCATATAGTGTTTCCCCGCTTCGTTCACACAATAGCCTCTTGGTCTAGGTCTAGGTTTTGCTTGAGAACAACCAAGTGCTCTGAGATTCCCATTCTTTTCAATGACATCCATAATGTGTTATGATTTTCACAGTCAAAATCCCTTGTATAGTTAATAAAGGGTAAGTATTAGCTAGAGCTGCTCTATTTGGACATGAAGATTTCTTGATAAAAACATTATTAGTCACAGTGGTAATGTAAATCAACAGCTCAAAAGCTCAGGAAATCTGACCCACTACTCCCACTCTTTCTGGGCTTTGTTTTTAAATATTGGATTCTGCCATGACTCCCAAGGTAGTCTTCTATTCTTTCCTTATCAATATCCCTCTGGCACTAAGTAAATTCTGACACCTAGCACCTCTTCTTTGGTTTCTGAGGCTGCAGATCTTTATGGGAGGAGACTGCTTGTATCCTCACCATGGATTGGCTGATGGTTTTGGTTCACAGCCCAATAGATGACACTATATTACCAGGACTCCTGTGCTTTTATATCTTCTTTATTATACAGAATTGTATTAAGTTAGAAAGAGCTGTAAATGCTGTGTTGTTTTTATTTGCCATTGAGTTGGAATCTACTCAAAGTTAACCCTCTAGTGGATTTTCAGAGGCTACATGACACATAGGAGAAAATTGTCCATCTTTCTCTTGAAGAGCTTGGTTTGAACTCCATGCCTTAGAGTTAGCACTGCAACTCCTTACCACTAAGCCACCAGAGCTCTCCATGGTAAGTAATACCAAAATTTTCATTAATCTTTAACCATAGTAATTTTAAACTTTACCTCCTTCTTGAGGTCATGCTTTGCACGTAGTAGGTACTCAGCACATACTTGTGGGTTGAGTGGCACTTGAAACTGAGCTCTGTTTTTGCTAATTGGCTGCTCAGAGCAAGGTAAATGAAAATCAGAGGCATGAGAAATTGGATCAAGCTGCAGAGGGATCCAGGCTTGTGCTTCCACAAACAAACCTAATTAGCTGTGCCTGTGCCAGCAGCACTAAGGGGACACATCTGGAGGAGAGAGAAGGGATGAAGGGAAGCACCGGTTTGTCTCTATCCAGGTGCACCTGCATGCGGCTGAATGTACCTCAGAGCCATGTGGTAAGGGTGATTGCAGCTATTGGAGAGATTGCTAGGAGCAGGTGGCACAGGGATGTCACGAACCTTGCAACGCCAGTTGCTGACCAAGTCATCTGGTGGGCAAGTGTGTCGTCCCCCCCAGGTTCCAGCTACCTATGCCCCAGCAAGTATGGTTAAGAGCAGTCTTGTCCTCAAATCTGGCACTGGTCCTTGCTAAGTGTGCTTGTGAGCTGCCCTGAAGCTACTTAGCTGCAGAGTAAAAGCGCTTAACTCCCAAACTGCTTCCCTCCTTGCCTTTGTAGCTCAGAGTGCTTACCTGAGAAAGGCTGACATTAGCACTTTTCCCATGATGCGACTTATAAGGTGCTGGTGCTCCATCAAATTGGATTTTTCCTTGACACAAAAAAGAGGAGTTTGTCTAAAGTCAAGGTACCTTTGTAGTTGCCTGTTACTAAGAAGGTGCAAGAGTAGTCAGATTTCATGGGGCTTCAGTATCTGCAGTAATGGGCTCAAATGTTTTGAGGATGATAAGGACAGCACAGGGTAATACAGGATTCAGATCTGTGCAGGGAGTGGCTATGAGTTGTACTTGCCTTGATAGTGCGTAACAGCACTAACAAACAACTCTTGTTTGAGAAAGTTCTGATGGCATGGTCTGTAGGAAGTTGACTGCTAACCCAGAGGTGGCATCTCTCCAGTGGATAGCATCTACCAGAAGTTCATCGAGAGAAAAATGAGCAATTTCCTCTTGTCCAATTTACACCATCTGGAAAAGCCATTAGAGGGTCAACTATGAGTTGATTCTGACTCAATAGCAATTAGTTGGATTGAGTTTATTGATTCTTGCTTGGGGAATTCAGCAATGGAGTTCTTGAGTGAGCACTTTGGAAGTTTCTGAAAAGACAGTCAAATGTGTGCATGTGTTTGGTGGAAGGGTGTGTATTTGTGTATAAGGACTTTAGATTCAAACAGGACCAGATCTGTGTGCAATCTCAGCTATCTACTCATGACATTGTGACTAGGTACTTGTTAGTTAGGTGCCCATAATTTACTATAATTCATAGCAACCTGATGAGCAGCAGATTTGAACTTTGCCTTACCCTACCCATTCTCTATTTCAGCAAGCAAGGTTGTGTTGTCTGCATAACACAGGTTGTTGATTCCAATACTGATGTCTTCCTCATAAAGTCCAGCCTCCCAGTGATCTGTTCTGTATATAGACTGAGAAGGTATGACAACATGGCAGATCCCTGATGCACTCCTTTCCTGATTTTGAACCATGCAGTGTTTCCTTACTCTGTTCTGGACCTCCTGGCCCAAGTATAGGTTTCACATGAGCTCAGTCAGGTGTTCTGGGATTCCTAGTCTTCTCATGAGAAGCTATGATTTGTTGTAATTCACACAGTTAAATACCTTTGCATAGTCAATGAACTGAAGAATTTGCTGCACAGAGTCAAGGACTATCATCTGCAGTATGGATTGAAGCTCAACATCAAGAAAATGAAGATTCTCACAACTAGACAATTGGTAGAATCATGATAGATAGAAAAGAGATTGAAACTGTTAACAATTTCAGCTTGCTTGGTTCCACAATCAACCTTTTTGGCATCAGCAGGCAGGAAATCAAAAGATTCATTGCATTAGGTAAGTCTGCTGTCAAGGGAGCATCCCGGAGTGCTGAAGAGCAAGAATGTCAGTCTCGAGACTAAGGTTTTCACAATTACCTGTTATACACATCAGAGAGGTGGACAGTAACCAAAGATGACAAATGATGTCCTGGAAAGGTGAAACCAAGGCAAAGATTTTGAAGTTCCCTTTCATATACTGTGGACATGTTGCCAGGAGGGACCATTCCTTGGAAAAAGACATCATGCATGGAAGGGTGAAGAGACAGTGTAGGAGGAGAAGACCCTGGATGAGAGATGAATTGACACAGAAACTGGGGTAATAGGGGTAAGTATGTCAGAGACAGTCAGATTGGCTCAGAATAGAGCAGGGGTTAGAGCTACTGTGTATAGGGTTGCTATGAATTTGGCTGACTGGAAAGCACAAAACAACAACAGCCCGATTCTCTCAAACTCTGCCATGCCTGGGTCTGTTGTTACAGTTATTGTGTCAGTCCATCCTGTTGAGGGTTGTCCTCTCTTTTGTTGGCCCTTCATGTTTACAAGCAAGATATCTTTTTCTAAGTACTAGCCTCTCCTGGCTTCTTGCCTGAAGTTTGTGAGATGAAGTTTCTCCATCCTTGCCTCTAAGGGGCACTTCCTCCATGACAAACTTGTTTGTTCTGTTGGCAGTTGATGAGATATTCAATACTTTTCACAGATACTACAGTTCAAAGGCATCAGTTCTTCTTTGGTCTTACTTATTCACTGCCCACATTCCAGATACAGAAGAAGCAATTGAAAATTATAAACCAGGTGCATCTTGGTCTTTAAAATGACATCCTTGCTTTAGCACTTTAGAGAAGAGTCCCCCAATATAACATATCTTTTGAATTTTTGACTACTATTACTATGGGCATTGACTGTGGATCCAAGTAAAATGAAGTAATTGACACCTTCTATCTTTTCTCCATCTGTCATTTTGCCTATTGGCAACGATAGTGAGGATTTATAGCTTCTCTAGATAGTCCAGTTGCATTTACGCTACACTGATAATGCTTTTTTTTGCTTGTCAAATTCAAAATTCAAGTCCACCAAGAGGATTCTTGGAATCAAAACCTGACAATCTGTATCTAAAAAACCAGCTATTTGAAAGTGTGGAGCACATTTCTGTTCTGACATAGATGAGGTCATCGGAAGGTGGAGTTAACTCCATGGGAGCTTGGCAAGTCTTACTTAGCCATTTCAAGTCTCAATTTACTGATTAGTATAGTAGAAATACTCCGGTGCATCCAAAAATTCCTTAAAGATTAATGAAAATAATATCTATGAAACATGTAGCATCTTCTTGCCACATAAGCTTCTAAATATTTTCAGTATTTTACTCTTTGGGTGCTTGAGGGTGGTGCTATGATGATTCAGAGTGTAGGTTTAACCTGTAGCTTAGCTACTTACTGGCTGAGGGTCCCTGGATTTCAGGTGTAACTTCTTTGAATGGCAGCACTCCCAAAAGTAAAAGGGGGAGGGGAACTAGCAGTGTCAGCTTCATAAAGCTGCTGGGGGTGTGAAGTCAAATATTGTGATTAACAATTATAAGACCAGGCACTGAGTGCAAACTCAGTAATTACTGGCTATTGTTTCAACATCAACATAACTTTGAGGGTGTTAGTTATCTACTTTGCTGACTATGTATGATATCAATGAACTCTTTACTGAGCATCTATTCTCTGTGAGGTATTAGACGCAGAGCTGTGGTAGGGAAACAAATCCTTTCTGTTATACTTCTATCCCGAATCATTCACTCTTAACTCTTCTTTGATTGCATACCTTGTCGTCTTTTGTTATTATCATTTATTTCACATATGATGATTTCCAGTGGGCGCAAACATGGTAGAGACTGTGAAGATGGCACAGGATAAAGTCCCAGTCTGTTGTTTATATGATTTTTATGAGTCTAGTCTGCTCCATAGCATCTTACAAGAGCAACAACAGTGATTTCCAGAAATGTTCCTATAAATTTTTTTTTCTTTTGGTTGGCACAACTTAGAGATAAGCACTAACAGGGCTTATATTTACCAGTTACTACCCTTTGCTCTGGGACCTCTAGTGGCCTAGTGGCAAGAAGCTGTGCTGCAAGCCCAAAGGCAGTTGATTCAAGGCCACCAGCCACTCTGCAAGAGAAGTATGGACAACCTCCTCTCATGTGACTAGCTGCCTCTGAAAACCCACTAGAGGGTCAGCTATGGGTCACTTCTGACTCAGTGAACAGTAACAACCACCTCTGATCAGTGCTTTTCAGATTTTCACCCTGATAAATCAGATGAGGTTGTTTGGTGGATAGAACTTTTATCTTCTAAGCAGGAGAGCCAAGTCTAATTAACATCTCATCTTCAGTCATCACTCATCATTCAGTGGGAGCTTGGGCTATATAAAACAGACTTAGAAGAAAGACTGGGTGTTCTACTCAGAAAACCAGTCAGTGTAAGCCAATCTGTAGCCCATCATGAGGAGGGTGAAGCTTTTTGTTTACTGTGCGTGAGGTCACCACAGCCAACTGTATCTGTGGCCAGGACATGCTGATAAAGCAGAGGGGAAATTTAGTCCTCAACTCTAACTGGAGAAAAGTTCCTCTCCATTTAGAGTAGTAAACAAGCACCTTCAGCTTGAGAGGGTAACCTTAAGTGCAGTATTCACCCTTTTGAGTGATACTTATTAATTTTAAAATATGGATGAAAGCTGGCCCTGTGTCTTTTGAAAGCAGTCAAAGTCAAGCGTGGGACTCAATGCCAGAAAGCCTCACAAAATTGCTTTTGAGAGGCACAACCTGGCTTGGCTCTGGCCCAGGGGTGCTCAGACTTCCCACCTAATTGCTCTTAGTGACAGACAAGATGAATGAGGGCCCAGGGGAGCCCAGGGGTGGGGCAGGGCCAGGCAAACACCCAGTGACCTGATGCCAGTGGGAAATTCCTTTGAAGTATCAGGTATAATCTTACCAGTATATGCAAACTGCATTATATCCATATTCATACTAAGTTTAAAATGAAAATTTAAATTCTTTACATAGAAGTGAAATGAAGTATCAGAAGGGGCTCCACCATACATGACTAAGCATCTCTGGGGACATGATTTCATCTTTTGTTGTTGTTACCTGCCTTTAAGTTGAATACGACTCATAGTGACCCAGGGAACAATAGATCCCTGTTCTATCCTGTGTTATCCTCACACTTCCTGACACACAGGAGACCATTATGGCATTAACAGTATCATTCCAGCTGGTCTAGTGTCTTCCTCTCCTTTGCCAACCCTCCACCCTTCCCAGCATCATGTCCCTCTCCAAGGAATAGCTCCTCCTAGCAACAAAACCTCATCATTTCTACCTCCAAAGAGCACTCCAACTATACCCTGGAAACATGACAAAGAGGTGGGGCTTGGCTACCTTTAAAACTCCACCTCCTTCATCGTTGTCTCCATGCTGGAATCACATTGTTGGTAGTAGTAGGGTAGCAAAGAATACTTTCTTTATTTTTTTCCCCCCACCCCCAATGAATCCTTCCTGAGATATTAATAGATGTTAAGATGACTCAACCCTGGAGTGTTGAATTTAATAGCAAATTCTAGAGGACAGGACAATTTGGAGACTATCAAGAAGAAGACAGTTTTGTGGAAGCCATGTTTGTTTGTTTTTTAGGAGGTGAGGACTTCTGATGTCACTACAAAGAAGGTTGTAAATGGGCGGGCTGTGTTCCAGGTGTGTTAGAGTAAAGGACTAGCCCACATCACTGCCACGCTCTTCCTTCTCGGTTTCTACTGGCTTTGCTGTGGCATCAAACCACAGGCTGTCTCCTAGTGGCTTTCTGAGGTCCAGGATTTCTATTTATGTGGGGCCAGACCAGATATGCCATCACTAATTTTCTTCCTCCCTTTCCTTGTCCCAGCACTCCTTCCCCAGCTCTCAAGAGCAGCCCAGTAGGTCAAACTACAAAAAGTGAATGAGACAGGAATACACACAGATCTGCAGAGAAGGCTTAACAAACAAGCACACGAACAAACTGAACCCCCCTTGGACGACAGTGCTTTCTGTTAGACTTCTGATGGGATTTTCTGTGTTTTCCAGGAAACTCTGGTGATGTCGTTCTTAGAGAGTTGTACTGTTAACCCAAAGGTCAAATTTATCTGGCAGTTCAAATCCCTAGAGGCTCCTAGGGAGAAAGATGGGCAATCTCCTCCCATGCAATTTGCCATCTCTTAAAACTGCTGGAGGTTCAGCTATGAGTTGCTTCTTCCAACCTGAGCAATAAGTTTGAGTTCTCTTGACAAAGTGCATGCAAGCTATCAACTTGCCATCTTGATGTCTTGGAAGCTGAGTTATGTAATGACTTTGGTGGGATTTCACATTAGGCAGTGATAAACAGAACCAGCCAACTCTGTTGCCATTTGGATTCATGTCTCAACACCAGAAAAAGAGTATGGTATTGTTGGTCTTACTAATTTGTTTTTCGTAAAATGACTAGGGGCAGGGACATGGAAAGAAGAGGATCGAATTGAAGTCTTTTCTTTAACACCATTTAGAAGGAAACTTTCCTTTCGTATCTCCTCTCTGCAAGGACCTAAGTTAGGTTCATAAGGTGCAGACACTTCAAACAATTAAGCTCCTGACCTGAAGGACTTTGATTATTTATTAGAGTTATAGATCCACTAAAGGCAGCTCTGGTGGCCTAGTGGTAAGAAGCTGCACTGCAATCCCAAAGGCATGTGTGAATCCACCAGTTATGTTCTCTCCCGTGTGATTAACTGCCTCTGAAAACCCACCAGAGGGTCAGCTGTGGGTTGGTTTCCACTCAATGATACACAACAATACCAGAGCCACTAAATAATTTATACACTCAGCTGCTGGGAGAGAGGTTGAAGGTTAGAGTTCCCTCAGAGGGTCCTAGGGGGAAAAGTTGATGATCTCAGCCGTGGAAACTCTACTAAACACAGTTCTACCCTGACACATACGGGGTGGCCATAGTTGGAGTCTGCCCTGTGGAGATGGACTTATTAATGCTGTGTCTCAGGATGACTAAACTCACCAAAGTTGGTGCAGGTCTGGAAAGCATTTAGATCGATAGCGGGGCAAGACTTGGAGGATCCAGGGAATCTTAACTTCTTTTTGGCACTGAGTCCAAAAGCAGAGAAAACTTGGGCTGGCAGAGTTCAAAGAGCATCACCTTTTCCACAGGTACTGAAATATAACTAGACAATGTCGGAGGCATACTGTTGGATGGTTGTTGTCGGATATTATCTTGTCAACTGTGACAACAGATTGGAACTTTGCCTATCCTGTGCCGTCCTTACAGGCTTCACCATGTTTATGCCCGTAGTTGCTGTCCCCATGTCAGTGTGTCTTATTGGAGGTCTTCCTCTCCTTCAGTTACCCATAAATTTTTCCAGAATGATGTCTTTTTCCCCAAGTCTGACTCCTCCTGATAGCATACCCAGAGCATGTGAGGCACTTTCACCACCCTTACCTTTAAGGAGGATCTTGGTTGCACTCCATCCAGGGCAGATTTGTTTGCTTTTTTGGCAGGGCATGGCATATCCAGTACTCTTCACCTGCACCGCACTTCAAAGACATACGTTATCCTTATTCATCACCCAACTTCCAGATGCATGGGATTAGGTGTGCTTTAGTCTTTAAATAGATCTCCTTGCTCTTTACCCCTTTAAAAGAAATCCTTTGCAGCTGTTTATCCCTCTTTTGACTGTTGCTACCATGGGTGTTGATTGTGGAGGAAAGAATAATGTCGGGTAATTGTAGTTCCTCCTCTCTCAGCTTGGTGGTGTCTTGGTGGACAGGGACTGGTGCTTACAGGAGCTGGCCATCATCATGCCCAGGCCTAGGCAGGAAGGGCTCTGGTATCCGGCACGGAATGGGAGGCCAGGCCATCTCTGTCCCCGGTTTCTCCTTGAGCTCAGCACACAGCAAGGAACACAGGCTTTAAAAAAAATTTAACCCATACGCCCTTGAGTTCCCGTGTGATTTTCAGAAACAAACGTGAGGTTCTTTGAATGAAAAGATGGCACATAGTAAGTGTTTTGGGTTTCCTCCCCCCACCTGAATTTCAACAAAAATGAAGGCAAAGATTCCAGTCACCAGTGCTCCTGCTAAACCCAGTGGAGGAAAAAGAAGATGCAGTTATTCTGGGGCAATCGCAGACTGCCTGCGAGCGCCCCGCACACCAGTCACTTTAAGAAGGGGGGGCAGGATGCGGAAAGAGTTCTTGTGTGACCACTCTGTCTCCCCTGCCCAGGGAGGATTTGCCAGCCCCTGTCCTGATAGCATGCCTACGTGCTGCCAGATGCTTTCAGGACACCTTAAGTCAGCTTGACAAAAGAGGGTGACAACTTTCCTTAGTCTGTGACCCCAGGCATCCCCAAGGTCCGCTCATGGAGGAGAGGCTCCCAGTTTGCAATCTCAGCTGCGAACCCCTCCTGGGCAATGCGGGCCAGACCTCCCCCCACGCCCCGTGTAAGTGTGCATGTGTGTATATGTGTTTAGTTGTTTAGTGGCCCTGCAGGTCAGGGACAGTGTGGGTTTTCCTAGCGATCAGGAGGGGCTGCAAGACCGCCTGGCCCTGGAGGCGCGCAGGTGCGGGCGCCCTGCTGCCCCCGGCCGCCTCCCCGCTGCCTGCGCGCCCCCACCCGCAGCTCCTAGGCACCGGAGCGGAGGTCGGCGGGAGCATGCGCCGTGGGCTGCCGGCAGGCAGGAAGGAGGTAGGAGCCCATCACTCGGGCTCCCTTTCCTGCACGGAGCTGCCAGTTGCCGGTTGCTAAGCAGTGAGCATTGTTTCTGTGGCGATTGCAGAGGCTGTTGCTAATTGGAGAAGCCCCACTAAGCAGAGGCATCTTCCCTTTGCCGAACCTCTCTCTCCTCCTTGCATTTAAAGAGGAAACTCGGCTGGTCCAGACTCCCTCTCCCATCCCCAAAATAGCCTAGTGATTTCCGAAGTATGGACTAAACCTCACCTCGCATACCTTTTGGTCTCTGGTGGTTCCAAACTCAGCCTGAAATCTCATCTGCCACTGAGGTGGTAGGTGCCCCCGGACAGACCATGACTACAGCCAAGGAGCAAAACGCTTCAGGGAAATCCGTGCAGCAGCAGGAACAGGTAATGCTGCTTTTCGGGACCTGTGCGTGTGTGTGTGTGAATGTGTGTATGTGTCACAGAGAAACAGAGAGAGAAGAAAAATGCATCTCTTGAATGGTTTTGGACCCCTGTGTGACTGGCACTACCTGAGTCACCAGGCTGGGAAGCGATATAAAGTCCTGTGAGTGCAGCTGGGGTCTGAGCCCTTGCTCCTCGCTTCTGTTTTTAAAGATCACCTGTCTTTATCAATAATGAACAAGCACAGGGAGCATCTGGCCGGGAGATGCGATGTGGAGGTGTCTTTGGACAAAGGCCTCTCTCCAGAGCCGCCTAATTTAACATGTGACAGTTGCCAACATTTTTACCTACTTTGCCATTTTTTTTTTTTTGAGGGAGTGGTTGGGGTATGCACAAGTATCCCAGCTTCCTCTGAAACCTCCAACAAGACTTTGCTTTCCTGTCCAGAGAGACTGATCAAAAGAGAATGTGGGAGCTGTGTTCAAAGGACTTTTCTTTTTCTTCTGTTTGCCCCTTTCCCTCCTTTTTTTCCAAAGTTTGGTGGTTGGTTTGGGGGTTTTTTTGTGTGTGGTTTTTGTTTTTTTGTTTTTTTTAAATGTGTTACAATAAAATGTATGTAATATAAAATTTATCCTTTTGTAAGTGTACATTTCATTGATGCTACTGACATTCTCTTAACAGTGTGGTGTGTCCATCACCACTCTCGGCTTCTCAAATCCCCTGTCTTTTTGGAAGGCACTGACAGATGGATGCTGCTTACCCTGGGCACAGAGAATGCAAACTCTCTCCCTGGTAGGGGAGCTAGAGGATGGCTAATTAAGACTAAGGAGGCTCCACAGTGGAGGAGAAGTGGCAGCCTTAAAAGACATAGCTGAGGCTGGCCACCGCCTGCACTGGTGCCCCAGATGGCAGAGGACCTGAAGAGATCTGCAGATTGTACAATATTTGGGGGAATCAAGGTGAATCAGCAGGCTGGGCTTCCACTCCTCCTGTAGATATTATAATTCCCTTCTCAGGATGTCTTGAGGGTTCTTATCTTTTAATCACTGCTTAGTTCACCTCAGGCAGATCATTAAAATAGATCCTGGGAGACACCAATAGATTTGCAAAGCAGTTTGCTTAAGCTTGGTAAATCAACAGCAGGAGCTGGGCCTCCCTATTTATTTGAGGGTTGTTGTTGGCTCCCAGTTTCCCAAAACTCAGCAAAGAGAGGGCACTTCTGTAGCATTCAAGAAAGCAGGAGCTTCTTTCAAGACCTGGTGTGAAAGAATGTCAGCATCTGCCATTCACACATCATGGAGACAACTTTGGATTTGTGTGTTTAGTCAGAACGGACTCCATGGCAGTAGGTGGAATGTATTGCTGACTATTTCCTCAAAGCCTCTTTTCAGATGCAAAACAAACAAAAAAAATGAGACCACTTGATAACTGGCAGTATCAACATCTCCAGAGGACCTTAAATACAATTTTTCTTTTTTTTTTCTGGAAAGAAGAGTGGGAAATATAAATGTTGAAATGCAAATGTTCTTGTATTCAGTGTGTGAACTTGTGTAAGGGTTAATGCTTCATGGAGCTTGGCAGATTTAGAATAAGTTAACCTCAGTGAGGCCTCTTCCTTTTTCATAATTTTGCAGAATATTTATTCAATAAAGATTATTTCCACCTTAAATTGGCATGTAGTCACGGACTGGTGTTCTTTAATTACAGTTTTCTTTCATTATTAGGTATGGAATAAACATATGCTGTGCTATTGGACTTGAGCAGGGTCTCAGCATTTCTCTCCATGGGACACTGAATAATCATGACAAGAACACCTGATCTATGTTATGTAAAGGAAGTTCCCTGATGCCTCTATAGTTTTGCTATTATTTTTCCAGATAATACGGGAGTGGAAATAGTTCATAGGGCTTGGTTTCGGGAGGACACAGAAGCTTTTGCTTGGTTTGGCCCCTGAGTTGGGTTTGTTTACACTGTAGAGGACTTCAGGTGGTAGAAATCTGGTGACAGGAGACAGCATGTGACACTGAGGGTGAAGTGGGGAATCTGGAAGTGGCTGTCCTTGTCATCTATAGTTGGGAAGGTCCTTTTCTTCCATCCTCAGTGTGACATCTTCTTGACTGAGGAATTCACATGCCTTATTCTGTGAAATCCAATGGAAGGACAGTTAACTACAGGGCTAACAAGAGAGAAGCAGAGCAGAGTGAGTTGAGGGAAAAGATTGCACATTTGAAACACATACACCTTTAGGGGACTTCAAGGAGCTCTGGTGGTGTATTTGTAGATGGTGGCATTGCTGACAAATGGGCTGTGAATCTCTAGTGGTTCGAAGCCAACAGCCACTCCTTGGGAGAAAGATGTCTCATTAAGACTTACAGCCTTGGAAAACTCAGGCCTGGAAATCACGCTGAGTCAGAACAAGCTTACAGCAGTGACTTTGGGTGAGTACTAGGGGACTTAGGTGCTAGTGGCACAGCGAGTTAGACATTGAACTGCTAACTGAAAGGTCTGAGATTCTAACTGACCAGCCACTCGATAGGAGAAATACGAGGCAGTTTGCTTCTGTAAAGTCCATTAGCATCAGAATCCACATGGAGAAGTGTTACTTTCTGCTCTGTAGTCCTGCCCAAATATTGGAGCAGACTGGACAGCAGTGGGTTTTGGTGTAGTACAGGGACTTTGGGTAAAATCATAACAAAGTTCCTCCAAACATGAAGAAGTAAATAAAACGTAAAGAATTAATGAAGATTCTTTTTTCTACCTTCACTATCATACTTTAAAAGGCATTTAGACTACTTTTATGTGCTTGGACTGACGAGCTCTTGATGTGTTCTCTAGTACTTTATTTCACCCCACTCCCCAGCTGATCTAAGAACAGTTTGGAGACAGCCTCAGGCCTGGGCTGGTGGGGCTTGACGGAGAGACCAGGACAGAGAAGAGGGTCTATGTGCTTGAATGCCGTGACCCATGGAGGCTGCTGGGGAGTGTGTGTGGGGGGTGTCTTGATTTGGTTTTCTAAATGGAAATCCTTTTATTGAAATAGCCAACTGATTAATGATAATAACTACTTGTCATGGAGGTGACTCCAACTCATGGTCACCCCAAGGGACCCAGACATTAATTATACTCCACAGGCTATTTTTTTTCAAATGGCTACTTTATTGGGAAATGGATTACCAGGTCTTCTTCTCAAGTGCCTCAGTGGTTGTGGATATGTGCTGTTGACTTGACAACAACTCATAGCAGCAGTTTGGACAATAGCTCAGAACCCTGCCCTAAACTGAGCCAGTCTCACTGTCTGTTACACATGACCTATTGCCAATCACTGTGTCAATGCATCTCATCCAGGGTCTTCCTCTCTTGCCCTTCCAAGCATGATATCCTTCTCCAACAACTTGCCCCTCCTGACAACATACCCCAAGTATGTAGGGCAGAGTTTCAATATCCTTGTCTTCAAAGAGCAAACTGGTTTCACTTTCTCTAGGACAGACCTATTTGTTCTCTTGGCATCCATGGTATATTAAGTACTCTTCTTCAGCACCAAGTTTAAAGGCATCGATTCTTTTTCTGTCATCCTTAGTCTTTGTCCAGCTCTCAGAAGCATAGCAAGCAATTGAGAAGACCATGGCTTGGATTAGATCCACCTTAGATTTACTGCCACTGAAAAGCCACTAGAGGGTCAGCTATGTGTTGATTCCAAATTGATGGCACAGAACAATAACATTAACAATGAAGTACTTCTAGGTGAATTCAAATCTCTAGCCTTTTGGTCAGGAAATAATTGTGTTGAGCATTTGTACAACTCAAGGACTCTAGCCAACTTAATAGCTTCTCCCAGATCCCTAAGGCTTGTTTCTTAAGATGAACTCAATGTTGTTTTGTCATTGTTGTTCTTCACCATCGAGTCCGAACCGACCCATAGCTCACCCTGCACTGGGTTCCTCTGCATTTTGATGCTTTACTCAGAGGTTTGAGATGTCATTATTTCACTCATTCATAGCATTGAATTGGAACTGATTGATCACTGATCCTCCATTGGGTTTTCAAAGCTGTGTGGAGTATGGGAAGAGATTACTGCCAGAGAGACTTCTCCTTTAGGGTAGCAGTAAAGCTCCCTTTGGGTTATGCCATCACTGCTCCCATTTAATTTAAAGTAGCTTGATAATTATTTCCAATAGACTCTTTAGAAATTATTTGGTACTGCAAAGTTGTGTTATGTGCCATTAAGTTGACCGCACTCATAGTGACTCTTTATACAATAGCTTTGAAATGTACTCTATCCTGGGCCAATATCACTGTTTGGCACACCTACCTTCATTACCCCAGTTACTGTGTCAATCCATTTTATCCAGGGTTTTCCTCTCCTGTGCTGTCCCTCCATCCTTCCAAGAATGATGTCCTTCTCCAAGGACTGGTCCCTCCTTGCAACATGCCCAAAGCGTGTGAGATGGACCCTCAAAATCCTTGTCTCCAAGGAACAGTTTGGCTTCACCCTTTCCAGGAAAGACTTGTTAGTTCTTTTGGCAGCCCATGGTATGTTCAATACCACAGCTCCAATACGACAACTCAAAGTCATCAGTTTTTCTGTCCTCTTTTGTCATTGTCCAGCTCTCTGATGCATAACAGGTAATTGAGAAGACCATTACTTGATCAAGTGCACCTTAGTCTCTAAACTGACATTGTTGCTCTTCAGTACTCTGGAGAGGTCCCTGACAGCATATTTTCCTAATGCAGTTCATCTTTTTATTTCCTGACTGCTGGTGCAAGAGTATTGATTGTGAAAACAAGCAAGCTAAAATTGTTAACAATCTCAGTATCTTCTCCATTTATCATGGTGCTACCTATTGTCCCAAAGGTGTGATTTTTTATCTTCTTCAACTCATTTTATTTGCTTCAACTCATATTGCAGACAACAGTCCTTAACCCTCTGTAGCAGATGCTTCCCACCCTCCTCAGTTTCAGCGAGCAAGGTTGTGTCATCTGCATAAGGCAGGCTTTTAATAAGTCTTCCCCCAATCTGATGCCACCTCTTAACGAGCTGGCAGAACAACGTTACAGCCTCTTACCTGACTTGCTTTACCAGACGTCAAGTGGGTGGCACTGGGAATAAGTCTTGTGTGCTAGGGCTTACAGCATGTTCATGGAATGAAAGATTCAGGAGAATCTAAATCATTCACCCATTAATCAGAGATTGCAATTTCTTCCAGTCTGTATTTTCTAAAAATATCAATTAAAAAAATATATGAGCATGTAGAAAGGTGACATTTATTGTATCTTTTCTCAAAGGATAATAAAGAAATTATTATCTGAATAAAAGGAAGAATAGACTCCTAAGAGACCATTTTCTTTTCTCTTTGGGGATAAATGCAATTACTTTTTTTAACAGTGTGCCCAAAGTTCTGAGATATTTGGTAGCATCTCTTTTAAGGTAAACAAACTGAATCTCTCCACTCTTACCTGTCACCTGTGCTTTGTAGCCAATGGGAGAGATGGCAGAATGCAGAAATATTTCAGCAGGACTGTATCAGCTTGGATGACACTATGAGACCATGTTTCAAGTTTACCTAGAAGCTGATGTTGGGAAGCTGAGGGAAATTTGTTTCCGTTTTTCCTGTATTCTCATAACACACTGCACTCAAGAGCCAAACTAAAGACTCTGCCCTAAAATAAATATAAGTCAGTATTTTTATTTTCAAGCAACAGCAGTGCCATTTCAAATGACTTGCAATTAAAAAGAATGGATAACTAAAGCTATCTGTCATGAGAGAAGATAGATGAATTTCCCACATAAGGATGTACCATGAAACATTTCTGTTTCTTGTTTTACTGAATGAGAAGTGAAACACTGGACAGAAATAAAATTCTTATCGAATATTCTGTGCATATGTATTCTGTATGCATATATTTATAGATCTGTATGTATGTGCACACACACAAAGGTGAGAGTCTCATGCACTATAGAACAAAACACAGCATTGCAAGAGAGCTCAATGATAACCTAATGACTGTTCTTATGCCCAGGAATCACACAATTTAATAAAAATGTATTGTTGTTGCTCTTGTTATGTGCCATCAAGTCGCTTGTGACTCATAGTGACCCTATGTACAACAGCCCTAAACTCTTCTCTGTCCTGTGCCGATTGCACTGTCTCTGATACACCCATCCTGATTATCCCAGTCACTGAATCAATCCACCTGATAGAGGGTCTTCCCCTCCTGTGCTGTCCCTGCACCCTACCATGCATGATGTCCTTCTCTGAAGACCGGTTCTTCCTTACAACATGTCCAGAGTAAGTTAGACAGAGTCTCAGAATCCTTGCCTCCAAGGTTTTTCCTAAAAAGAGCTCTAAAAAGTATCTTTCCACGTAAAGCCATTTTATCTGTTGGCTAACTTGTATCTTTTGCTACATGTTACAATCAGTCACATGTTTTACTTCCTCTGCTGTAGAATTCTGTAATTAAACACAACTACTCTATGAAACAAATGGTTTTTGGTTCTTGCTCTTTTTCCTTTGAGGTGCAGACACCTTAATAGATATCCCCTAATGTTTGTAATCTACTTTTAAATTATAGACCCCAGGATCTGGTGTTGAGTGATAGGTGAAATGATTCTTCTGAGCATTTGTAATAATAATATGGTGCAAAATAATTTCCTGAATTAAATGGCATTTTGTAAACAATACTTTGCAATATTAAAACCGAAACTAGTGGCCATCAAGTCAGTTCTGGCTGATGGAAACCTCAGGTGTTCAGGAGTAGTATTGTGGTTCCAAGGGTTCTGAAGGGCAGATTAATTTGAAAGTAGGTCACTTACTTTTTAGGCATCTCTGGGTGGACATGAACCTGCAGCCTTTCAGTTAAAGCTGTACAGTAACCATTAGCACCATCCAGAGCCTTCTATGGGGTGGGATTTAAAAACAGAATAGCTTAGCATTATCTGTAAGGACAAATGACTTTTCCAAGAACCAATAAGGAATGACACATGAATAAAAGTTCTGGTATAACCTGTTCAGGCTCCATTGCAAATCTAGTTGTTCCTTTCAGTGGTAAAATTGAATATTGAAAAAGAGAGTCTGTCCTTGATATATGATTTAAATTTTGTATGTAACCACATTAAGGGAAAAGGCACTGTAAGGCAGGCTCCCACCTATGACAGTAGCAACAACAAAGTGTAATGGAAGCAGAAAAACAAGGTTATTCTTGACATCCCAGAACGCACTGATAGGTTGAGCACGGGCACCTGCTTATACTGAATCTAAGTTTTGAGCAGGTCTTATATCACTCAGGTGCCAACATGCAGATCTTGTTGCTGCTTTTTGCTTCCATACCTGGGATAATTTTAAAGTAATAGTTGAAATTTGCAGCAGTTTTTTCTCAAGTAGAACCACTGGGAGCACAGACTTTGAGTCAGTGCTGTGGACCCACTTGGAGAGTGGTGCCATCTATTTTTGGAAGTGGTGTCCAGGATACCAGAGACTCCTCAATGTGATCACCCACAAGCTGCCTCGCAGAGCACATTACCGAAGCAATAAAGTCTGATAATAGAACTTTCAGTGACAGCTCACAGCTTACTAGTATCCGACCAATTTTTTAAAAAGAGATTTAACTTCCCTGGCTAGAACACTCCCCACAAAAAAAAGCATCCCACTGTCTCTAGTCTGAAATAGCATCCTTTCAAGCTGCTCAGTTAGTATGGAACATAGGTTTCTAAAAGTGTGTATGTGGAGGGAGGGGTGAGTGTGTGTGTGGTGTGTGTGTGAGGGGTGAGAGTGTGTGTGGTGTGTGTGTGTGTGCATCTGTGTGGAAGTGGGGGTACAATTTCAAGAGCTCTTCCAAAACATTCTAAAAAGTCAAAGTAACAGGAGATTCCGTTTGAAGACAAGGAGTTCCTGTGCTCTTAAATGAGTTGTTGTTGCTGTTGTTAGGTGCCGTCTAGTCTAGTATGAACCAGAGCACCCCTATGTACAACAGAACTGAACCCTGTCCTATTCTATACCATCAGCACAATTTATGACACACCAGAGCCCACTGCAGCAGCCCACTGTGCCAATCCATCTGGTTGAGGGTCTTCCTCTCTTTCACCAACACTTCACCTTTTGAAGCATGATGTACCTCTCTAAGGAATAACCTCTCCTGGCAACATGCCCAGAGTACTCTGGCTGGACCTTTTCCAAGACATATTTGTTTGTTCTTTTGGCAGTCCATGGGATATTCAGTATTCTTCTCCAATACCACAGTTCAAAATCATCAATATTTTTTTCTCTCATCCTTATTCATGGTCCAGCTCTCATATGTAGAGCAAATGATTGAAAAGATCATGGCCTGAATCAGGCACGTCTTAGTCCTCAAACTGATATTTTTGCTCCTCAGTAATTTAGAGTTGGTCAGATAGGTCACTCAGAGCACGATGTCACCTCAAACCAAAATATTCTAAATAGTTCTTGGTGGTATTTCCCACCTTTTTAGAAATTAATCTGCAAGAAAAATAACCTTGAATGGTAGTGATGTGCGTTTTAGAATATGTGAAAAAGTATTGCTATTTCTAAACTTTTAAGAGGTGATTTTTCTCCTCATTAAAATACTTATGGTTGTTAAAGCATTCATTTGGGGAATTAAAAAAATTATGGTACTAATTCTGTTTTACTCTCAGGTCCCAGAATGAGAGAGAGGGGAATGTGTGTGTGTGTGTGTGTGTGTGTGTGTGTGTGTGTGTGTGTGTGTATCTATCTATTATCTATCTATCTA
>NW_006399810.1:4628283-4638723 GCF_000299155.1 Elephantulus edwardii
GTGTGTGTGTGTGTGTGTGTGTATCTATCTATTATCCATCTATCTATCTATCTATCTATCTATCTATCTATCTATCTATCTATCTATCTTAATAGTCTACCTAATACCTCTTGGAAGCAGGAGTGGTATCCACTTCTGTAAATAGCTTGCCTCCAGAAACCCTATGAACCTGGAGAAGGGATGAAAGTCACCCACGGAAGTGTTGAGGACTTTCATTCCTAGAGTCGCTATGAGTCACCTACAACTGGACAGCCCTGAACAACAACAACAACAACAACAACAACAAACCTAATACCTACCATATGAAATTAACAAGATAGATTTTAGATCGAAGGAAGATTTTCTTAAGTGGCATAGGAAGAAGAGAGTCAAAGTAGAAGCTAAGAGGGAAAGAGAGTGGGCTGGGAGCAGGTCAAGGTTAAAAGAATTCCAGAAATGGTCCAGTGTGCTGTCCAGACCCAAGGGGCATCCAGATGGTCCTGCTTGGGAAAAGTATAATATGTGCATGAGACTCATAGTTGTGAATGTGGAAAATAAGGTGGGAGGGAAGAAATGAAATGATTACATTAAAGGTTTATGATTTTTCTTAAATCAGTCCTGCATGCTCAAAAACCTCAAAACTCAAACTCCTTACTTTTGAGTTAGAACAAACTCATAGTCTCAGCAGTTTTCTGATGTTGTGCATAGCAAGAGAAGAGACTCCCTATCTTTATTCCTTAAAGTAACTGGTGGATTCAGACGACTAGAGAGAGAAATGTTGCTGTTGGGTTAGCAGGACACTCCCTGTAGGCTGTAAGAGTCATAGAAGTGATATTAGCAGCAAAAGGTTAGTAATATTTTAAAACAGAAGGGAGAAATCTGATCCTAACACTATAGACTGTTGGTGGAAAGAACAGGAATTTTGGAAATATGTGAAACGGCAAGATTGACTTGAATGCAAATATTTCCTTCTGTGAAGTTGATTGTTTAATCTAGACATGGCTGGATGGGTGAAAAGGGGGGAAGCTTCTGCTTTTCAAAGAGATAGAAAGGTTGCAGCTTCACAAATAAAACTCAATTAGGTACAATAACTGATTTTCAGATAGAACTACATATTAAACAGATTCATGGCAACATCTAGAGTTATGGATTAGAATTTCTCTGTAGGGTTTGCTTTGACATAATCTTGAAGTCTGTTTAAGGAACAGATTGGTAGGCCTTTCTCCACAGGTAACAGTGCAGTTTGAAACTCCACCCTTGTTTAGGTTAGTAATCAGTCACAAACTGTTAATGCTACCCAGAAACCTTGGCACTCTCAGGAAACACTGATAAGGAACTACTCTGCAATCTCAAAGGCACACTGTTCAAATCCATCAGCTGCTCTGAAGAAGAATGATGGGCACTTTCCTCCCATGTGATTAACTGCTTCTGAAAACCCTCTGGAGGGTTGGCTGTGGGTTGGTTTTGACTTGATGTGACAGAACACCATATGTATACATGCACATGTATTTACATGCACACTGTGCATATACATATACACTTTCCATTTGCTCTTACATATACACAAATACACATAGATAAATGTAGACTCGACTCTTACAGGTATTTGTAAGTATCAAGTACTTCCTTAAATAACCTGAGAAATGCTTGCTGTTGCTGAGTGCCCTCAAGTTAGCTCGCATTCACAGCGGCCCTGTGTACAGTGGAATTGCCTGATCCTGCTCCATCGTCACACTCTGTGCTGCGATTGAGCCTTTTACTGCAGTCACTGTGCTAGTCCATCTTGACCCAGTCCTCTTCCACATTGAGGACTTTGTTCCACATACTGTGGGCCACGTTACCAGATGAGGCCATTTCTTGGAGAGAAACATTTAGGAAACTTCTAAACAGTTAGAATGTCTGTCCCTGCTTGTGATAAAAGTAAAAACTCTGTTTCTGAATAACACCAAGTCTTATGGTGCAAGGTTAAAAGAATGATTAGAAAGAATTTTATTACTGGACAACTCATATTTTCAAATAACACGAAGTCATATGGTGCAAAGTTAAAAGAATAATTAAAAATACTGCATTACTGGATGTTAGAAAGCCTTCAGATCTCAAAAGCTCCCTTAATGCATCATATTAATTTTACCTGCTTGACAAAAAGAGTTGGAGCTTTATCTATGCTTTTGACAGTAGACCTATTCTGGAGGAGAAAAGTTTCTCCTTTTCTGTGACTCCTCTGAATTTTACTCCCAGCTCTTCCACATGTTAGTTGAGTGAGCCAGTCAAATGGGGTCTAATTCCACATCTGTCAAATGGGGATTCTTTGTGTCCTAATTTTTCTGACCAAGAACAGAATGTCATTCTTAGCATAGAGACTTTGAGCTACTGTTTCATGAGGACTTACTAAACCTGTGGGTAAAATTAATAGATCTCTGTCTACTTGCAAGGACTGTGTCATTCAGATTTACCATGCTATTTACAGTCTCTCAAGACCCTCTGGAGAGTCAGCAATGAGTCTGTTATGAGTAAGCAGCAACAAGTGATTGAGTGCTTGCATTTATCCATTTTAAGTTGAATTATTCTTTAGCAGTATAGAGTATTTGACTTTTTAGACCTCCTGGCCCAGTGTTTCCAGGCTTTTGTTTTGGAAGAAGAAACTTTTCTAGAGAGGAAATAAGTACAAGACCCATATGTGAAAGAAGAAATCAAGACTAACTTCCCTCTAGCACTGCTTTGTTGTTGTTGTTGTTGTCTGGTGCCCTTGACTTGATTATAACTCAGAATGATCCTATGAACAACAGATATGAACCCTGTCATATCCTGTGCTACTCTGTGTTTATCAGTAGGAACTCATGCATTTTGAAGCTCAGGTTAAAGCCCAAACATCTAATTCTGTATAGTCTGGTTAGTCAGCTATTTTCAAGTCTACTCTGCTTCATGTCATCTTATAAAGTGTTGTACAACAAAACAAAGTATTCTTTGGTTCTGCAACATTCTAACAATAGTTAGCAAGTTGAGGTTCACCATTGTGACTTTGTCAGTCAGTCTCCTTTACTCTGGCACCCTCTACCTCACCACATATGTTCTCCAGAGATAGGTTCCTCTGATAAAATGTCCAAATCAGGAAAGTTGGACAATGCTTTCTTGTTTTCATTGACTAACATTCAGAAGTGGATCCTCGGATCTTTCTTTCTCATCTCTTAGTTGGTAAGCTTTCCTGAAACCTGCCCATCTACTGGTATTTGAAATGTTGTTATTGTTATGTTCTGTTGTTAGATCCGACTCATAATTGACCCTCCATTGAGTTTTCAGACACAGGTTTCCAGAGGCAGTATATCACACAGGAGGAGATTTTTCCCAGTTTCCCCCTAAGAAGGAGCTGGTGAATTTGAACTGCATGCCTTTGGATTAGCAGCACAACTCTTTACCACTCAGCAACCAGGGTTCTCTGGCATTTGAAATACTTGTCACATAAATTGCAGCATCACAGCAGCGTGCTAATCATGACAGTACAACAGACTGACTGTCCAACTTTACATAGGAGCAATTAAGGCTGAGGGGGGGTTGAATAAATTACCACAGTCACATCACTGGCAAACTGCAGATTCAGAGCATAGCCTTCGCTTCTTTTTCCTTTTGTTGCAAATCAAGCAGTACTATGTGAGACAAGGTAAAAATGTCATAATAAGGAAAGTAGCACAAGGGGGAAAAATACCTACTGGAGACTGCAAACAAAACAGGTGAATTGGATTAAAGAAATGAATGTTTAATATCCATGTCTAGAGGTCAGCTGGCAAAAGGCTAAGTACACCATGGGAGGTCTACCGTAGGCCTTTGTCTTCATGTCCTGTGGATAGACATGGTTATTAGGGTTTTTTCATTAAATGATCACTTTATGTGTTAGATGTTTCATAGCAGTTTCTCATATTTAAGTAATTATTTAATTGACTGCTTTTGAAATAAGGCAATAGGACTATAGCAGTTGTCTCTCTTCTCAATCTTTAAAAGTAAGCAACAATTTATAAATCCTGTGTGCTTGGGAAACATGTAATAGTTAAGATTTTTATTCCTTTTTCTTGTGATTTGAATGAAAGTTTATCAGAACAAATTCGCTTCCATTCATGCTTTTTCATAACAATGATTGCAGTTCCCACCTTGTATAACACTCATTCTGCTTCTTCCCTCTGTTTGCGATTTTCCTCCTTTTTTCTTGTTCTTTCTTTCTTTCTGAGCTTTATTCTTGAGCCAGCGCTGCTCTTTTGATCTTTTGTGGTTTGTTGTTCTAATAAGAAATACGTTCCTCCCTGGTGCTATTAATCACCTTATAAACCTGTCTATTGTTTGACTGCGAGTTGACTCATGGGAGATAATTTCAGTTCCAGATTTGAAGAACTACTGTTGTCATACTCTCCAGCATTATCTATCAGATAAATAAGTCTAGCCTTTTTACAAATTTAAGTTTTGTTCCATATTCCCCCACACAACTCTTTTAGGGACCTTCCATTGTGGTCCCTTTCAGAATGGTAAGCAATGGTAGCCAGGCACCATCTATTTCTTTTGGTCTCAGAGTCAGAGGTTGAAATTCTTAATTATGTGGACTCATTCTCAAACATTTTAAGGTGTTTTCTTATTGCTAAGATATTTTCATAATGTGGCTTTTTGTTTTTTCATCTTATACACAAATAATTGTTGTTCTTACTGTGTGCTCAGGACCCAACCCATAGGTGACTTTCCAGCAGGTTTTCCCAGACAGTAAACAGCATGGGAGGAGACAGTCTATCCTTCTCTCCCACAGAATGGCTGGTAGATTCAAACCACGTGCTTTTGAGACTGCAGCACAGCTAACCCTAACCCAAACTCCAAGGATAGTGGTTACTAAATAGATGCAAAGGTAGAAGACCAGTATCTTGGCTGTGCTAATTGGAATTTGACCCAGTAGAAGTTTAGATATTGAAGCATCTAGACATTTTCTTTGTTCAAAAGTTCTAGTGAGCCACTAGTACAGAGACCCTCCTCAAGTTTACCCTCAAGTTACTGGTCCTTTTTGAGGATTTCATGGAAGCCAAGAGCTGTTGATCTCATATTCAGTGGGAGAAGTTCTCAAAGAGGATAAAGAAAGGAAAACATTGACAGACTAAGGGGGTGGGGGGGGGGAAATGGCCTGAAACAGTTGTTTCAGTTGTTATCTTTTAAGTCTAGACTGGGGGAGCCTGTTGATCCATTTATGAGGCAGGGTATGCTCAAGAACCATCATGTGAATGGTGGAAGACCAGGCAGTGTTTTGTTCCCTTGGATATAAAGTCCTCACGAATTAAAGTCAATTTGATGGCAACTAGCAACAGGTTCAACAGTGATCTCGGTAATGGCCAATAGGATGAAAAGCTGTCTCATAGAGAGAAAACAGACATTCTAACAGAGGAGCCCAACCAAGAGGTAGGGGGCAAGGATTTCTGGAATCATAGGAAGAATGCTAGCTTTGAAATCACATAAGTCTGAACATAATTTCTATCACTAATCTTGAACACGTCCAGTAACCTCCATTTCCACACCAAGAACATACTCGATTAGTAACAGTTGTTAATGAGATCAGAGTGGTAATTACTGTATCGTAACACATGAAGAAGCAGAGCTTTGATGAGGTGGTCTGAATTGAGTCACTGTCTCCATGGCCCCCACCAGTCTTGGTCGTATGGTGAAATCACAACATGGACGTGAAGGTTTCCTTTCTATATTTTGTACTACATAGACTGAAGGACCGTACTTTTCCTTAACTGCTGCCTTGCTTGAAATTGGTCAGATAAGCTGCAGTTGAAGTAATTATTCTGCAGTTTTTTATTCCATTAAATTCACTTAGGCAAGTGGTTGAATACTTAAACTAAAGTACTTGAAGGTACTTGTATGTTAGTTGTCAAAAAAGAATTTTCACCTTACTCATTAGCTTAACTTATTTCTGTGGTACTATTGTTATACACCTGGGGTTGTCAAGCAGACAGTGTACATAACTTTGTATACAAAATAAACTGCTTTCAACTTATTAAAATCTTAGAATCAGGCCAGTTTTTAAGATGACTAAATTTGGATTTGGAAGCATTATGGCCCTAGTAATGAATGGTTATGTGATTAGAATTTCTTATTAGTTTATTTCTGTACTGTCATACTTCTTTGTAGAATATTTCACATTTATATAATTGGGTTGTAGTTGCTTGAATGAGGAAATTATACTGAAAGTAGCAGTAATTGAATCTAAGAAAAACACTGCAGAAAATTAAGATCGACATAGGCTGATTGGCAGTTGGCTGATGTGTCTTTGTGAATTTCCTGGTGGCTCACAGCAAATGATTGCTAAGAGTAAGAAGTACTACACTGGGTGTACCTTTAATCAAATCTTAATTTCATGGGAGAAATGAAAATATATTTTATTTCTATAATGCTTTGATTTTAAAAATATACACAGACCTCAGGTAAGCATCTACTCTTACATTTTCAAAAGGTAAAAATTTATATGAACTTTACATGAGTCTCAGCCTTTGTAATGTCCTGATAATCAAGCAGCTTATTTGTCCCTTACCATTTGCATGAACACATATCCTAGAGAAACAAGAAGTAGCTGTGATGTGTCTCACAGTTTCAGAGATAGCTTAACTCTATCCTTTGGCAGAATGTGTAGTATGGAAGATGTCCACATCCTGATAGATACTTCTACTCACCCATTTTCCCCTCCTATACTAGTTTGCATGCATTCAGTTTGGAACACATACTGTTTTTCGTTTGGTTCCTGAGGTTTGCAGCAGGAGACGCAGGCTGCCATGTCAGTGGAAAACAAGAAAGTATCAAAGCTTTTGGAATGTCTAAATAGTCTCCTTAGAATAGTTACTGTCATGAATTTCTTCAATAGTTTTATCAATCATTTTAAAAAAAAATAAAAAAATTATACCTGATGATTATCTATTTCATGTAAAAAATACAAAGAGTATTAGAAGGAAAAGATTGCAGTAAGTAACTCACTTTTTGCCCTCAAGTATTTTCACTTGAAACTCAGATGGAATTTTCATTTCTGAAGATGCTGATAAAACTTCCAGCTTTTCTAGATATAACTTTAAGATCTACAATAAAAGAATAACTCTACTATACATTTGTATGATAATCTGTACCAGTTATGGCTAATAGAAAGGTATTTCTTTCTTCTAATACTCCCCCCCCCCTTGCTTCTCATTCAAGCTACTTAGGTAATTTTATATTTTATATTTTACTGGCCAGATGGAACAAATTTTACATTTCATTCAATCTACTGATATAATGATACAATATAAAATTTGTATCATTTCAGTAAGTTGGCAATATAAAATACTGTGGCTGACTCTGAGAAGAATGGGAATCCCAGAACATTTAATTGTGCTAATGCGAAACCTATACTTGGACCAAGAAGCAGTCATCAGAACAGAGCAGGGCAACACTGCCTGGTTCAAAATTGGGAAGGGTGTACATCAGGGATGTGTCCTATCTCCATACCTTTTCAACCTGTATGCAAAGCAGATTATCCGAGAGGCTGTGCTCTATGAGGAGAAGTGTGGCGTCAGGATTGGTGGAAGATCTATTAACAATCTGCATTATGCAGATGGCACAACCCTGCTTGCTGAAACTGAGGAGGACCTCAAGCACTTGCTGCTGAGGGTCAAGGACTGCAGCCTTCAGTATGGTCTGAGGCTCAATGTCAAGACAAAGATTCTCACCACGGGACCAATTGGTAGCATCAGGATGGATGGCGAAGAGATTTGAGATTGTTCACAGCTTCAGTTTGCTCTGCTCCACGGTCAACACTCTTGGCACCAGCAGCCAGGAAATAAAAAAAAAATGTATTGCGATGGGAAAGTCTGCTGTTAGACCTCTCTAAAGTACTCAAGAGCAACGGTGTCTCTCTGGAGATTAAGGTGTGCCTGACACAGGCAATGGTCTTTGTAATCACTTGTTATGCATCAGAGAGTTGGACAATGACTATGTAGGATAAAAGGAGAATTGATGCATTTGAGCTGTGGTGCTGGAGAAGAGTATTGAGGGTACCATGGATTGCCAAGAAAACAAACAGATTAGTTCTGGAGAGGGTTAAACCAGGCTACGTTTGGAGGCAAGGATTCTGGGGCTTCATCTGACATACTTTGGACATGTTATAAGGAGGGACAGGTCCATGGAGAGGGACATCATGCTTGGGAGGGTGGAAGGACAGCGCAGGAGGGGAAGACCCTCCATGAGGTGGATTGATTCAGTGACTGAGGTAATCGGGATGGGTGTGTTAGAGGCAATGTGATTGGCCCAGGATAGAGCAGGGTTTAGGGCTGTTGTACATAGGGTCTCTATGAGTCACAAACGATGGCACATAACAACAACAACAATGTTTTTTTACTTTGTTTTAGTCTTAAATTTTTGAAATCAGACTTTTTTTTCACTATAACCATTTGGATTTTGACCAGACATGTTCAATCTTATCTTAGTTATCTAGTGCTGCTATAAGAGAAATATCACAAGTAGATGGCTTTTAAAAATGGAAACATATTCTCTTATAGTTTAGGAGGCTGTTGTTGTTAGGTGCTGTAGAGTTGAGGACAGTTCATAGCGACCCTTTGAGAAACAGATCTAAACCCTGTCTTACTGTATGCCATCCCCACAATCTCTGATACACTCACACCCATTCCCACAGTCATTGTGTCAATCCATCTGACTGAGAGTCTTCCTCTCCTTTGCCATACCTCCACCTTTCCAAGCCTGATGTTCCTCGCTAAGGAATATCCTCTCCCAACAACATGCCCAGAATATATGAGATGGAACTTTATCATCTTTACCTCCAAAGAGCACTCTGACTGCACCATTAATCCATGGAATATTCAGTACCTTCTCCCACACTACATTAGTAGATTAGAACTCTAAATTTTGGGTGCCAGTGCTAGAAGGCATTCTCTCATTGTTGGCTCTGAGGGAAGGTCCTTGTCACCTGTCATAATCTACGAACTTAGCTTTTCTTGGATATCCTATGTGTCTTGGCATCAGTCTTCCCATGGGTCTAGGAGATTCTCATCGCACGGACCCCAGATCTACAAGTTCTTCTTTCTTGCTGTAGTCAGATCTTTTATCTTTGCTCTATTTTTTCTCCTTTCATCTCTTGTAAAAGAAAACATCTGACTCAAGCTAGGGTAGCTTAAATACAGTTAATGACATGAGCAAAGATGACATTTAAGTCACACTCAAGATTCAACCTCTCCTAATCCTACTTTATTAACATGTTAATGTTAGGACTTAAAGCATACAGCACAAAATATAGAATAATAATATCAGATCACAAAATTTCAGATAGCTGCATGCTCCTAAGTATCATGGCTTAACCAAATAAACAAACATGTTAGTGAGATACAAATCAATCCATGACAAGATTCCATATATCAACAGAAGCCACTGTTTTGGGTTGTCGTTGTTGAACAACAGAACAGATCCATAGCTGACCCTCCAGCAGATTTGCAGAGGCAGTTAGTTAACCACAGAGGGAGAGATTGCCCATCCTTCCCTACAGAGCAGCTGGTGGCTCTAACTGCGTGCTTTCGAATTGCAGCACAAGTACTCTATACTGTGAAGTGTTGGCATGTCAATTATATGTTACCCTTTAATATATTCCATTTCAACATAATAGAAAGATTAATCACCAGACAATAGAAATGATGGCTAATGTCTGCATTATTAAGAAAAACTTGGCCAATTATCCTTCTGTTTGAACTTAAATTGTCAAGTGTATTGTTCTAAAGGTTTAGAAAAAGTAGTATCCTTTCATTAGAAATGGAATACTGAGCCTGCACTGAGCAAAAAGTAGTATTCATTCAAGATAAATATTCACTGAACATCTTCCTGATATTGTGCATGCTTCTGGACACAAAGGAGCCAATATTGACCCTATGTCAATTTTGTGCCAAGTTCAGTTCTCTATGTCAACATAAATTGCACTGATAGACTGGACTGGCTATTACCAAAGAAAAAATACTGTCATTTAGAAGTTAATTTTCTCATACCTGCCCTTTTCTTTTCTGCCCTCCTAAAAATTAATCTTTACTGTGAGCTAAGGCAGCATATGCAACTGGAGTTGAGGAAGGAGTTGTGAGAAGGGTCTCAACTGTGAGGCTTGTTGTCTTTCTAAAATTTCATCACACTGACTGTTGGGCATGAGTGCGGATCAGAGGTGTGAGTGGCCACATGGAGGAACTTGCAGCAATTGCTCTGCCTTCCATTGCTGACTATGACCTTTGGATTTGGATTTGTTTTAAGCAAAAGTGAGATTTATTGGAGATACATTAGGTTTGATGACACTGGATTGCAGAAGGGAAATCACGCCTAGGGGAGTTCAGAGCAGCTGCCCTGCCCTAACAGAACCTCTTCTCTGTCAGGCTGATGAGCTCTTGCCAACAGCTTCCACTGTCACAGCTCCCAGCTTCCCTCCCACCC
>NW_006399810.1:4638823-4666280 GCF_000299155.1 Elephantulus edwardii
AGTCCTATGAAATGAAGCTCATTGGCCTGGTTAAAGCCACATGCTCATATCTAGCCTAGTCACTTGCCCTCAGGGAGAGAATACTATGAGCCCATGTTCTCAGTTGTGATATAGTTGGAGAATACACTAAACATATTATGAAACAATGCATATTTGTGTTTCTAAAAGGAAACACATTTGAATGTGAAAAGGAGAGCAGCTTATTTTTCTCTTAACTCTGCTTATTGGGTAGAATAAACAAAATCTGGTTATATCTGCTGTTGCAACATGTACCGTCTTCCCACTCCAATACTTGACTGAACACACCATATAAGCATACAGGTCAACAACAGAAGGAAACCACTTTTCATTGGTCTAAAACATTGATGTTGTTATATATTGCTGCTGGAGTGGAACTGACTCATAGCTGACCATCAGTGGTTGTACACGGTGATAATCCATGCTATGAAAAGAACCCAGCCTGAGTTATTCAGGATTCTGAGTTACTCAGATGTGTTGAGCAATATGGAAGATTCCAAACAGCATGAAACCTAACCTCCCTCTCCAAGAAGCTCAGCAGTTTCCTGAGGTGGGAGTAATAGAACAGAAACAGAAAATCATACAGAATAGAATAAAAAATAGCCTAGACTTTAGCACTTCCAATCCAGTTTCTACTGAAGAAGATAGTAGATTTTGCTGGATATTACTATAAAGGAAAAGGGGTCAAATGCTGAGAAAGGTTTTTAGAAGATGTCTGAAACATTAAGTACCCTCACATTAGTTAAATATGTACACTTCGTGGGCCTATATGAACTATTTAGTTCAGAAACTGTGCACAAAAACAAAATCAGGGTGTAAGTGTGAACATTCGTTGCAAACCATAATACTGTATAAGCCAAGATGGCATGATTATGGTCATAGCTTCAGTTCAGGTCATAGCTCACTGACAGAAGCTGGGCTGCACGTAGAGAAAAATTAACCCATTACCCTTATTCATGAAAAAGAAATAAAATACGGAGGAAAAGCCAAAGCCACATGATGATCCATTTCCATAAACATTTTTAAAAGGTTTGTGAAGTAGTTTAAATGGGAAAAGATATCATTAGAAACTTGCTGTAGAACTTTGAGAATGTCGTTTATGTTCCAAGATCTCTTTTTTCAAAAATGATTCTAATGTAAACACTCCCTTGGAACTTATGTTGAATGCCTTAAATTAGCAGAGTTGGCCAAAAGCTAACACTCTGTAGTTTGAATTAAAATAAAAATTTAAAAAACTATTTTGCAAAAATGACAGTAGAAATTAAGGATGTATCTAAAGTAAGCTTTGTGTGATGGGAAGCGTGGATGTGATGCTGCAGACTGTTTGGTATTTGGTTCATGTCTGGGGCCAATACTGTTCTCGTGACGGATGGTTTTGTCAGGCTTTGCAGCGAAGGTATATGTCTATTTTCATCATCAACTAACTTCTATTGAACACTTGCTGTCTTTGGTCCGCCAACCATGACGTTTTATTGACCCATTTGCCAACTCTCATACAAATGGATGGAATTGTTGTTCTTGATGGGGGAACATGAAGACTAATATTCTGCTTGCCTCTGAGCAGTGCAAGCCTGCCATTTTTACAGACTGTGGGTTTGGTTTCATTTTGTCTTTCTCTGTCTATGGGAGACCATGGGGAGGGGAGATCAGTCATACTTTAATTTTGCAGAATTTTCACAGCAGTTTGTATTCTACTTTCTTACTGAATTTCCATGGTACTTCCAAGTCTCCTTTTGAGCTGATACAAGTTTGTAATAATTTGGACTTACCTAACTGGTTGAAGTTTGATTCATCCAGATTCAAAACTATTTCAATATTGCAGGTGTCTAAGGGGGTTCGTATAAGTTGAAGACTATTGAGAGGCACAAGTGACCTAATTGAAGTGAAAACTTACACTCTAACATAACACAGTTCCATGTACATGTTCACATTTTCCATTTACAGTTAAGAAGAATGAAGACATGAGGCATGAGTACAATACACCTTCCTCCCCACCCATCAGAACAGATTTATGAATGGTAGATAAAGTGGGTAAAGTTCCATGGGAAAAATAGAAAAGCCTTTTTTTTCTGTTTGGAAAGATCCCACTGGTTTGTTAAGTAATGCCAATGCGAAGTCTTACATAAAACTTCTGTTACAGTTACCTTCCATTTTACAGCAAGTTGCTTATAGAAGATGCTGTCTATTCCTATACTTATTATTTTAGTCTCTTTTTGCAATTTAAAGAAATCAAGTGGGTGTAGCATGTGGTTATGTGCTACACTCCTAACTGAAAGATCAGAAATTTAGCTTCCCCAGATGCTCAATGAGCAAAAGTTAGGGATTCTTCTCCTGTAAACGTTTGCATTCTCAGACACCTAATGGAAGGTCAATATGTGTTAGAATTGGCTTGATGGCAATGAGGGGTGTTTTTTTCTCAGATTATGGTTCAGATAATTTAATGAATGCTGTATTTGTTGGTGTCCCTTCCCCTTGAGATTGCTATCTGTACTTCTGCTGTTTCAATTCAGACAAAATATCATAATGGCAGTTGTGTTTTCACTTGGCTTTGTGTTTTCTCCTTTATCTGTATAAACAATTAGCATTAGTGTTGGCCTTGTCTTTTGGCCAGAAATAGCCCAGTGTGTTATCTTCTGAGTCTTATCAGCCCTTTACACATTTTCTTCCCACTTTAATCATAATCAAATTTAGGTCATGAATATGGGATATAATACTAGTTGGTAGTTTTTCAAGTATTTTTTGGTCTGCATCTGATAAGACAGTTTTACACTTTGGCAAGTGGTTGTGATTCCCTTCCTTAAGCCTTCACCTGGCTTGTGTGAATGGCTAGAGTTTTAACATGTTGGAGAAACCATGATGCTAACTGATACCTTGTATGGAACTTTGCACATGGCTCAGTCGTTTCACATTATAAAAGGAGTCTTCTTAGGCTCCTAGGGGGGACTTGATAGTCTCTATGTTCTAAGAAAGAAGACAGAAGCTCAGTGAGATGATATGTCCAGGACCACTGAGCAGGTGCATGGTCCAACCAGAGGATGTATCTGGTCTTATTCCACATCCAGTGCACTTTCTGTGATATGCTTAGTCATCCTGCTTAAGAGGAGTTAGGACTTAGACAGAAAATGACATATTCCAGCAAAACCTCTTTACAGCAAAACATGTCTTCCATGACAGGCCCTATAATCTGGAGGCACCATGGCTGCCATTGCCTCCAGAACTTATTTTATACCTTTATTTCAAATATAAATTGGTTTCTCATTATTCTTTGTTACACTTGATCTCTTTACACACTGCCCTAGGAAGTGCTTTTAAAATTGACAGAGTTTAGTTGGAGCCTTTTTTTTTTTTAATTTCCCCCGTGGAATGGAAATTCTATTCCCAAAGAAGTGAAGCAATGTTTCTTAATTGTCTATTTACCTAATGAATCAGAAGGGAAACTAGTTAGTCTTGTTTGCTTGATTTTTATTATAAACTAAAGAACTAGATTGTATTTTTGTGATTTATTGAGAATGGTATCAAGTTGTCAGTATTCAATAAATATTATTAATAATGAGAGAGAAGGCTCTTATATTCTCTGTCATGTATGCATCTCCAAATGTTTAGGCCAAGGGCATATTTTTAATGGGTTCAAATAACAAATATAAATTGTACCTCTCTGGTACCTGAATATCTTACCTACTTGGAGGTTTTATTGTCAGACACTGCCACATAATACACATGCATCATTTTAATTGAACCTTAAACCTGACATTTTTATTAGGAAAAAATGAATTTCCAATTATTTTTCATCTTTAAGACCACATGAAGTCTGTGCTTCACTGGGGAAGAAATGGACAGCTGTGGATGACCTTACTCTCTGCTTCAGGGAAAAAGAAAACCTCACAATCTCATTATAAACTTGAGATTTGGCAATCACCGATCAATTAACTTTCCAAAGACCTGTAGTGAAATGAGCGTAAGGATGACCCAAGCTGAACTATGGCAGCAGATGTCGGCTCATCAATATGCATGTGACCCTCATGTCAGAGAAGTGAGGGAGCCGTAGTGGTGATGTCACCATTCCACAGTAGAAATGTCTACCCAGAAACCCTCTGTGAAACAAATTTGCATGTTCTTTGTTCAATTTGATTGGCCTTAAGATTAATCTTACAAATCAGGACTCAAGATCTCAGCTTTGATGAAACAATGATTTCTATCTATAACAGTGGTGAATTCAAGCTTGATCTCAGAAAAGTGATATAAAAGATGTGCAAAGTCCACTCGACATCAGTGGGTTGCTTGTTGTCTCCCGTGATCCAGTGATGAAGCTCTGGTCATGTGGTCATTAGGGAGTTGCACAGCTAACCCAAACACCTTTTCTCGCTGGTGCTCTGGATCTACCAGCTGTTCTTCAGGAGAAAAATGGACAGTTTTCTTCCATGATATTTATAGTCTCCAAAAACTTGATGGAAGATCAGCAATGCATTGGTTTTGAATCTGCAGCAATATCAAGTTGGGTTGAGCTGCAGACAGGCAAGACATAATATAATACAGAAGGCCCATACTTGCACAGGGATGCATATTTTAATGTTTCTAACGCTAGAACTATATTTCTCTTCATTATTAGCATGCAAGTATTAAACCTCTTTAAAGTATCTGAGGCGATTTTGGTCTTCGTCAGCATTGCTGTATAGAAGTAATGCCCTTTATTTTCACCCATTGTGATTTCTCTAAAGTTATATATTTTCAGTACTATTTAATATCTTTTGCTGACATATAAGGGAAATAAAATAGACTCCTGATTTCCTACCAGAAATGAGTAAAGAAAGGGGGATTATTCATCTGTATTCAGAGGCTTTTGGCATGGATGCAGAGCTGGAGGTACTATATCGAGCTCTTGTGTTCAAAAGCTCAGTAGGATTAAGGAGACACAAAGTGCAGGTAACTTTGTCTCTGTTATCACACCCTGTATTTTACTGATTGCCTGATTACTGCATGTCATTGTGGTATATATGAGAATGAATACTTCTGGACAAAAGCCCTTTAAGACTTCTGAAAGTGTTGAGGACTAAGGAAACAGGCTTGGGGCTGTAGTTGGGGGATGTGCGGCGGGGGGGGGTGAGGATGTGTACCAATGAGGGAGTTTTTCTTTTGCTTTTCAAGGAGAGGAGCAAACAGGGCGGGTGAGTGGGGAGAAGGGTGCAACAATGAATGAATGGAATTCCAAAATTTCTGTAGATGTTCATTGAAATGAAAAAAAAAATTTAAAAAAAAACAGGTTTGGGATGGAGAGTAACAGAGAAATATAGAGAAACCAATAATTATTGGAATCACGAGGAGTAAAGGCAGCTTTAAGTTCTTTAGGTCCAGATACTTTTGCATTCCAGAGTATTTGGTACTTCCATGCTATATGCCGATGTCTTAAATAGGGACATTTGTATTTGTGTGTGTTATGTATGTGTGTTGAAATATTTATTATAAGATATTTTTCATTTCAATAATTTGGATGTGTGATTATTATTAGATGACCCTATGAACAATAGATCTGAACCTTGCTCTGTTACTCGCCATCCTCACCAGCTCTGACATCCTTAATTGACTGTTATAGTCATTGTGTCAGTCCATGTTATTGAGGAGCTCCCTTTCATTCTCTCATCCCCCACCTTTCCCAGCATGATTTTTCCCCCCAAGGACTAGACCTTGGAAAAAGGATTTCCTGGCATGTCCATAGTGTGTGAGGTAAAGTTCACCACCTTTGCCTCTAAGAATCACCCTGGTTTCACTTCTTGCAAGACATTCTTATTTGTTCTTTCAACAGTCCATGGAATATTTGTCCTCTTCTCCAAAACCACAATTCAAAGGTGTTGTTTCTTTTGTCATTCTTATGCATTGTTCAACTTTCAAATGCATAGAAAGTAATTAGAAAAAATCATGCCTGTGTGCCAAGTATACCTTGTATTGTGGTTATTGTGTCCCATTGAGTCAGAACCAACCCATAGCTTACCCTCCAGCCAGTTCTCAGAGGCAGTAAATCGCATAGGAGGAGATTGCTCGTCCTTCTTCTGCAGAGCAGCTGGTATCCTCGAACCACTTGCCTTTGGGATTGTAGCATAGCTTTTGGCACTAGGCCCCTAGAGCTCCTGGTACACTTTGGTCTTTTTAAAATTATTTTTCCATTAGTATTTTTATCATTCATATATGTGTTTTAGACAATCTTTCATTTACATTATATTTAGTTCATGGATATTGTGGGGTTTTCCCCACTTAAAATCAACTTACTAATAACTACATTCACTGAAGCAGATAAACCAACTGCATCATTCTTCATGCCTTGGTACCCTACTTCTAGATAGTCAGTTTCTGATTTGTCTAGGCCTGTTAAACCAGTACTCTGAGGAAATAGGTGTGTCTCTTTTGCCAAAGAATCTCCTCTTCAACTTGGAAACTTTGAGCATCTGCATCCACAAGTGAAGCCCAGACTCCAGCAAGGCATCAGGTTGCAGCAGTCAACCCTAAGTCATAACATGGACCATCTTTTCTTCATCTGAATGAGTTCTGCACCTTAGTCTTTAAACTGATATCCCTTGATCTTTCATACTTTAGAGAGGTCTTTGACAGATTTTCCCAATGCAGCATGTCTCTTGATCTCTTGACTGCTGCTATGAAGGATGTTGATTATGCATCCAAGTTAAAGAAGAAGGTTCACAAATTCAATCTTTTTCCAGCTATCATCATGTTGCCTATTGGCACCACAGTACGTTGCCTATATACATTAATGTCTATAGCAGAATTTACTTGATGACCAAAGATTTACATTTGCATGTTTTAAGTTATTAAGTACGTTATCTTTGTGCAACCATATTTTACTTAAGAGGAACTCAGTGGCCCTTAAGCCTAACTCTCCCTATACTTTCCCTCACATAACTTCTAACACCAGTTCCTACTGAGTCCACTCTTGACTCATGGTAACCTTTTGCGTGTTAGATTTTCCCCAGGGTTTTCGATGGATCATTTTTTAAAACCAGTAGAACACCATTATCTTTTTGGGCGGACTTGAACTACCAAATTTGTGGTTAACAACTATCTTTAATTATACGCCTGCCCATGCTAACCTCTAATAAACTTTTGTCTCTGTTTATTTCTGACTTCTGTTTTAATAGTAACTTCTTAGATAGTCTTCCATTTTAAACAATGATCCATATGGCCAACACACAAATTGATGAAGAATTAATATCCTGGAAAACCAACCAGTTGACAAGGAATAAATGTTAATATGCCTTCTTACTGCACTGTAACTTGAAAGTTGTATTAGTTTCTTTTTGTTTGATGAGTAGTTTTAACCCTATTTCTTTAAAGAGAAATTAAGTCATGAAAAAGAACTGAACTTTGTTCACGTTATGCTAATAGGAGTTTCCAAGAGTAGCAACATGAAGACAAAGATTCTCACCACTGGGCCAATTGGCAGCACCATGATAGATGGAGCAGAGATTCAGGTTGTTAACAATTACAGCTTACTCAGCTCTACAATCAACACTCTTAACACCAGCAGTCAGAAAATTTAAAAAAAGATGAATTGCATTGGGACAATCTGCTGTTGGGGACCTCTCCAGAATGCTGAAAAGCAATGATGTCAGTCTAGAGACTAAGGTGCATCAATCCAGGCCATGGTCTTCACAATTACTTGCTATGCATCAGAGAGCTGGACAATGACTAAGGATTACAGAAGAAAAATTCATGCCTTTGAGTTGTGGTGCTGGAGAAGAATCTTGAACATATCATAGACCACCAGAAAGGCAAGTAAGTCTGTCTTGGAGATGGTGAAACTAAGTTTCTCCTTGGATACTAGGATTTTGAAATTCCGTCTCCCATACTTTGGGCACGTGGCTAGGAGAGACCGGTCCTTGGAGAAGGACATCATTCTTGGAAGGATAGAGGGACAGTGCACAAGAGGAAAACCCCAGATAAGATGGATTGATACAGTGACTAGGGCAATGGGGGTTGGTGGGTTGGAATTAGTAACAGTGACTCAGGACAGGGCAGGCTTCAGAGCTGCTGTACATAGGGTTGCTATGGGTCACAGGTGACTCAATGGCACATAACAACAACAACAACAAAAACAATAGTATTTAAATTTAGAACAATCCAGTGCCTATACCACCAACAACTACACATGGTAAGGGAAATGGAAAACAGAAGAAAGAGCAGGATGTAAAATGCAAGCATTTCTTTTCTCCATTATGAGCTTGTCTCTAACTATCACCATGTGTACTGGATGTGTTATTTGGTTTGCCAGGACAGCAAAGAAAGAACACAGACATTATAAGCCTTCTAATAATTTTCAATAAAAAAAAATCTCATTTGGCCAGGCTATTACATTTCTGCTATGCGTTCAAAGGAAATACACATTACTATAAGTAACATCTGACACTTTAATGCTTCTAAAGCAGCAGTACTGTTTGATTTTGCTTCCTGGGACCCTTTGAATGGAGGTGGTTATTATTCACATTGCTGAAACAATCTTCACAAGTCCACGAACTCAGGGAGGTCGTGGTCCCAGAACTATACACTGCCAATTGCCAGAGATGAAAAGGAGGCGGGAAATAGGTTCCTCAGATCTCCCTATTCCTTGGCCCTTGCCCAAGGTGTTGCACACACTCAAGGTTAAAAAGCAATCCCTGGGACAGTCATTATTTTTTTTGTGGATTAGAATGCCTAAAGAAACATTATATCCAGAAGACAGGGAGAGTGGGACATGAAATCATGAAAGGCTAGCGGAGAACTGAGAGGGGACATCATCGTAAAGGGGTATACCAAAAAAGAAGTCAATTCTCAAGATAAATATGAGCAAAGAAGAAAGTCCACCTGGGTCAGTGCAACATTTCAGAAATGTCTCCCATCCTCCCTCCTTCCTTCAAAATGAATTGATAGAATTTATGTAAACTGGAGTAGAACAAAGGGAAAGGGTAGGAAACCGATGAACTTGATGTGGATTTGTATCTGAAGACACCTTTGGATGGCATGCCTGTTGTGGTCTAAAATGTCTGGGAAGCCTTGGGAATCTTACTGATTTATGGTTGTTGTTATTGTTGTCATGTGCCATCGAGTCGCTTGCAATTCATAGTGAATGACCTTATGTACAACAACCCTATAGCCTGCTCTGTCTCTAACACACCTACCCTCATTACCCCAGTGACTGAATCAATCCATTTTAATGAGAGTCTTCCTCTCCTGCACTGTTCCTTCCTGCTACCCCCAAGCATGCCATCCCTCTCCAGGGACTGGTCCTGCATTGCAACATGTCCAAAGTATGTCAGATGAAGTATCAGGATCCTTGCCTCCAAGGAGCAACCTGCTCTCTCTCTCAGATGAATTTGTTTGTTCTCCTAGCAGTCCATGATATATTCAATACTCTTCAGCACCACAGCTCAAAGGCATCAATTCTCCTTCTATCATACCTAGTCATTGGCCAGCTTTCTGATGAATAGCAAGTAATTGCAAAGAATATGGGCTGGATCAGGAGCATCTTAATCTCCAGACTGACATTGTGTCTCTTCAGTATTTTTGAGAAATCCCTGACAGCAGATTTTCCCAATACAATTCATTAGTGTCATAAAATATTAAAACAGAAATGATCACTAGGTTCATTCTAAAGTGAGAAGTCATATAGATAAAATTAAGATAAAAATTAAGAATTTATTTAACGTGGGAGTTGGACCCCTCAGTGAAGTATTCATAGTACTATGTATAGTGACTGTTACATAACCCCAGTAAGCTTCTGAGGAAAGTTGGTCAGAGGTTCATGGGTCTCTCCCTTTAGTTAGAGATAATTTTCACTGATATTTGAACTTTGGTGATTGAACACAATTATCAGAGCTGAACTAAAGGTGGAAAAAATTTTTCAATAATGTTGAAAACACACACAGATTCATAGTAAAGAGCAGAAGGACTCAGAAAATCAAACTTCTCTGAGATATTTGCACTTTTCCCCCTGTATGGGATGGGAATAAGCAGAGACGTTCTGGTGAGAAGCCTCTTGTGGAGGGGTGCCATGCTATGCCTTTGTCCTTCTGTGATGACATGCTGTGTGACTTTGGACAAATGAGTTTGTTTCTCTGGACCTCAGTGTCACAACCAGAATGGAAACAGTGCCATCTTAGAGAGTTAGGCATGGAAATGTCATCTGATTCAGCAATCCTATTATTAGGTATATATACCAACAGAATAAAAGCTGTTCAGAAACCGACAAACTCACATCCATGTTTACTGCATAATTGCAAAAATTTGAAAAAAACCCAAATGCTCATTAGTGCCTGAATGGCTAAAGAAACTATGGTACATTCACACAATGGTTGTATGCATAAAAAAATTATCAAGAATTTGTGAAATAAAACATAAATGCTGTCGTTAGGTGCCAGAGAGTCAACTCCAACTCAGCGACTCTTTGAACAACAGGCGTGAACCTTACCTTATCCTCATCATCCTCACAATTAACACTGTGCTCAAGCCCATTGTGCCAGTCATGCCAACTCATGGATGAATCTACAGATTATGCTGAGTGACATAAGTTAGTCACGAAAGGATAATTATGGAATAAGACCACCATCGTAAGATGCTAAGGGAAGATTTACACACAAATAAATTTAACCCAGGAAAGTTAACAGAGTTGGGAAGGGAGGGGGAGGTGTATAAAAATTTAAAAAGAGGTAAGTTGAGTGAAGGGAAAGGCAATATACAGTAAGGGATTGGTCAGATGTAATAATTAATTAATTACATTACATTAATCAATAGTAATTAGTGTTATAAAACAAAAAGTCTATGAATGATTGTATGAAAAGCCAAAATGATTTGTAAAGTTTCAATCAACAAAGGAAAAAGTCTGAAGGCAGAAGGAAAGTTTTAAGACTCCACCTCTATTAGGTTCCATCTCTCTTGCCACGGATTGCTCCTGCATTCTGCGTGACAGCCTCTCTTCAAGATTTTAGGAACATTCTTGGTGTGGCCTTTGTCATTAACCTCTGATATGTGGTGATTCCACGTGCATTAGGATAGAACTGAGTCCCATGGTGTTTTCAAAAGGCCAACATCTCTTCAGTCAACACTCTTGGTACCAGCAGCCAGAAGATAAAAAGACTAATTGTACTGAGAAAATCTGCTGTCAGAAACCTCTCCAAAGTACAAAGTACCGAAGAGAAATTATATCAGTGTGGAGAATATGGTGCACCTGATCCAGTCCATAGTCTTTGCAATTACTTGCTATGCATCAGAAAGCTGGACAAAGACTAGGGATGATAGAAAGATAATTGATGCCTTTGATCTGTGGTGCTGGAGAAGAGTATTGAATATATAATGAACTGCTAGCAGCCAAACAAGTTTATCCTAGAGAGAGTGAGACCATGCTGCTCATTGGAGGCAAGGATTCTGAAGCTTCATCTGACATACTTTGGACATGTTGCAAGGCAGGACCAGTCCTTGGAGAGGGATGTCATGCTTGGGAGGGTGGAGGGACAGTGCAAGAGAGGAAGACCCTCGATTAGATGGATTGTTTCATTGCCTAGGGTAATGGGAGCAGGTGTGTCAGAGACAATAAAATTGGCACAGGATAGAGCAAGTTTTAGGGCTGTTGTACATAGAGTCGCTATGAGTCGTAGATGACTCGATGGCACATAGCAACAACAGCATCTCTAACGTAGATCACAAGGCTCACTTTCTAAGACACCTTTAAATGGGCTTGAACTGCCAAGCTCTTGTTTAGCAGCAAGTGCATTAGCTCTTTGCACCACCTAGGCACTCTCTGACAATAGGAAGTAGCCTAGAGATCTCACAACATATAATTCCCAATTAGCCATCTCCTTTATAGCAATTTAGACTCTTTACAAGCTACCCCTTTATGGAGCTTGCATAAAGATGCAGTGGAGGTTGACAGCAGCAGATCAAGGTACAGTTTGGAGATTCACTCACCTGTCATTACTTCTCTGGCTGTGCCTGAGCATGCAGAACTGTCTGGTGGCTGTGTGTGAGGGAAGTGTTAGATTTCTTTTGCTCCACCAGCTACTTGGCCAGTACTTAAGGTCTCTGGCAAGCCTTAGGGGACCTCACTTCAGCAGAGGATTGTACAGAAGAAGGCACAACTCCTATTTTTAAATGAACCTTCCATGGGTTTTAGGTTTGTTTGGTTGTTTTGATTTTTTTTTTTTTTTTAGGACCTAAAGCCTTGTTCCATTCAGAGTGCTGGCCCTCAACTGTAGGAAGGTTAGTTGTACAAGGTACGTGACAGGAGGTGTTGCTGTCCGCTTGAGAGACCCCAGTTCTGGAATTTATCCATCGGAGGGAAATAGCCAGCGATTTGCCATTTGTGTGTGTCCTACTAATCTACACACACTGCGGAGGGCTCTGTGCCGGCCACCTCCAGGTGGACACGGCCTTACTTGTTAACCCAGCAGGTGTGGTTAAATATAGACATCCAGGAGCAGGTTAACAGCCTGCTGTAAAACAGAGCCATTTTTGCAAATCCATCTCTCTTTGAGTTTTCTAAAACAAGGTTACATCCACAAGCTTTGCAACTTCCAGGATGTTTTGGTTTTTTTTTTTTGTTTGTTTGGTTGGTTTTTTTGGGGGGTGGTTTTTTTTTTTGGTACAGCATACAAAACAAATGCTCTTGTTTGCATATTTGCTTGAGAACGGGCTTATCAATACAGTCTTTTTTATACTTTCATTTTTTATGTTAGGGATGGAACCACGTGTCATAGAAAGTGGCCATTGATGGATTAAAAATTTTTTTGTTGATTATGCCATAGCCAGATGAATGTGTTTCAATTGTTAATGTGGATACAAATCTCTTGGAAATTCTTTTATCCTCAAATTCAGATTCAGAGGGTGTGGTTTGAATTTCTGAGATTCAACCATTTCCATGATAAATGTGTATCTACTCCTTGTATTATGCATGAAGCACCAAACTGAGGGCTCTTAGCCACATTTGTCAAATATGAAGAAACTTCCAGAATGCTTACCTAGTTATTTAGTGAGGAGTCCGTGACAGTTTGCAGTCATAGGAATTAGGAAACTTGTGGATAAGGAGTTTATCCATGGACTTAGGCTTATAGTAAGACCATACAGAGATTTGGGGGTCCTAGGGTTTTCTGATCAAAAGTCAAATGGTGTCTTCTCTTGTCAAGTTCTAGGAATAATTTTAATTATTAATAAATGTATCATCTAATATACATTTAGAGAATGCATGTTTGTCCTCTCCCACTCAAGTTGCCCTCCAGTGTCCCCAACAGCACATTGATAGCACCATAATTGGAAATAGTAGGAAACTTTTGTCTCAGAGATGAGATGCTTATCTGGCTGTTGGGTGCTGGAGACAGGGGAGAGCTGCTGAAGGCATGCTGTGTGTCCCAGGAACAGCTGCTTTGCTTCCTACAGATCTGCCTGGGGGTGGAGAGCCACTGATGGATGCTGGGAGAGCCAACCACTGTCTCATTAGAGGAGGGAATGAACTACCTCTGGATAATTATTGCAAATGTTTCCTTTCAGCTATTTTAACATGTCTTCTTCGAGTATATTTATTTTTCCTTCTTTTTTAGTGTCTCTGAGGAAAATCTCTCATACTACATAATTGAGCTTGGAGAGAGAGTACATGCTTCCTCTGTGTGTAAATTTACATATTTATCAGTTTTGTTTTTTACTCTAATTGAAAGTCCTTGGAATTTGATGTTTGGTACCTAAACCAAACCTGCTGTTTTAGTCAATTCCAGCTCATAGTGATTCTAAAGTGAACTTTGGTGATGTTGCCTAAAAGCAGTTGTGTTGTTAACACAAAGACCCCATCTCTCTTGGTTTGAATTCATGATGGGCTCTCCTGGAGAAAGGTGAGTAATCTCCTCTGGGAGAAGTATTGTTGTTGTTGCTAGGTATAGTCCAGTCAAGACCCCTTTTCTCTCCTGTTCCATCTTCATCATCCCTGACATACTTGAGCCTACAGGTTCAGAAATACAGTGAAGTTTCAGCTATGAGTCAGTTTTGATTCAATGACAATGACTTTTGAGTGACAGACAGTGTAACTGCTCATGGGGTTTGTAAATCTTTAAAGAGCTTGACTGTCACCTGCATCTTTCTCCCATAGAGCACTGGTGGATTTGAACAACCAACCTTTCAGTTACCAGCCAAGAAGTGAATCACTTTACCAGTTTTTGGGTTTTTTTACTATGTTCCATTGAGTCACCTACTACCCATAGTGACCCTAAGAACAATGGCTCTGAACCTTGCCCTATCCTGAGCTAACTTCATCATCTCTGATACACCTGGACCATTGCCACAGTCTCTGTGTCAATCCATCCCATCTATAATCTTCCTCTTCTGCACTGACTCTCTATCCTTCCAAAATGATGTCCTTCTCGACCTCCTGGTAACATGCCCAAAGTATGTGAGAGGAACTTCAAAATCCTTGCCTCCGACAAACTGATTTCACCTTTTCGAGGACAGATTGATTTCTTATCTTGGCAGTCCATAATATGCTCAATACTCTCCTCTAGAACCACAACTCATAGGCATCTGTTCTTCTTCTGTCATCCTTATATATTGTCCAGCTTATACATGCATAGCAAGCAATTGAGAGGACCCAGGCCTTGATCAGGCACACCTTACTCTCTAGACTGACATGGTTGCTCCTTAGCATTCTAGAGAGATCCTTGACAGCAGCTTTTCCCAATGCAACTCTTGACTTCCTGACTGCTGGTGCCAATAGTGTTGATTGTGGACCCAAGCAAAATGAAATCATCAACAACCTCAGTCCTTTCTCCATCTATCAAGATACTCCATATTGGCACATTGGTGAGGATATTTTTCTTCTTGATGTTGAGATGAAATCCATATTGAAGGCTGCAAGCTTTGACCTTCTGCAGCAAATGCTTTAAGTCCTCCTTTGTTTAGTGAGGAAGGTTGTGTTTCTGCATAGCACAGGTTGATGAGTTTTCCTCAAATACTGATGCCACATTTTTCTTCATAAAGTCCAACCTCTCAAATGATCTGTTCTGCAGGTAGATTGAAAAGGTATGGAGAAAGGATATATGCCTGAAGAACTCCATTCTTAATTTTCTACCATCTCGTTTTTCCTTGGTCTGTTCAGACAGCTGCTTCTTGATGTAGGTATAGGTTTCACATGAGAACAATCAGAAGTTCTGAGATTCATATTATTCTCAGTGTTAGCCACAATTTATTGTGATCCACACAGTCAAATGCCTTTACATAATACATAAAACACAAATGTACATTTTCCTGATACTCTCTACTTTCAGCCATGATTCATCTGACATCAGTAATAATATCCTTAGTGCCATGGACTCTTCTAAAACTAGCTTGTATTTCTGGCAGTTTTCTATTGATATACTTGTGCCAGTGATTTTTAAAAAATCTTAAGCAAGATTTTACTAGCATGTAGTATTAGTGATACTCTTCGATAATTTCAACATTCTGTAGTATTACCTATTTTGAGAATGGGAATAAATATAGATTTCTCCCAATCTATACTGCCAGGCAGCAGTCCTCCAGATTTCTCGGCAAAACCTTGTAAGTACATCCAGAGCTGCATCTGTTTGTTGAAATGTCTCAGCTAGTATCCCTTCAATCCCTGGAGCCTTACTTTCCCCCCCCCCCAATTCCTTCAGAGTAGCTTAAACTTACTCCTTTATTGTTATTTGTACTTGATCATATGCTACTTCCTGAAAATATTCTGTGTCAGCCAATTCTTTTTGGTACAGTGAGTCTGTATTCATCTTCTTTTGATGCTTCCTGGGACATCAATATAGTGCCCATAGCATCTTTAAGTATTGCAGCTCATGGCTAGAATTTGTTCTTCCGTTCCTTTAGTCTGAGAAAGGTGAATGAGTTCTTCCCTTTTGATTTCTAACTCCAGCTCTTTGCGCATTTCTTTGTAACACTTTACTTTGTTCTCATGAGCTCCCCTTTGAAATCTTCTGTTCAACTCTTTAATTTTCTGATCTCTTCCTTTTGTTTTGGCTTCTCAGCATTTTAGTGCAATATTCAAAGTCTCCTCTGATGTCTATCTTGGTCTTTTCCTCCTGCTCTGTTTCTGTAAGGACTTTATGCATCCTTTGTGGGTGATATTCTTGTTATCTCATCTTGATATCTCATCTGGTCTTTAGTGTTTAATGCCTCAAACTTTAGTTTTTAAATTCAGGTGGGAAAAACTTAAGGTCATATTTTGGCCTTTGTGGATTTGTTTTCCTTTTCTTTAGCATCAGTTTGAATTTTCACATGAGCAGATAATGGTCTATTCCACAATCAACATCTAGCTTGGTTTTGACATGCTATAGATGATATTGAGCTTCCCCAACAATTCTTTCAACAGATGTATTCAGTCTCATTTCAGTAAAGACCATCAGGTGAGGTCCATGTTTATAGGTATCATATGTGGTTTTTATAAAAAGTGTTTGCAATAAATAAATCATTGTTGTTGTTGTTGTTATGTGCCATTGAATAGCTTGTGACTGATAGTGACTCTATATGTACAATAGCTTTAAATTCTGCTCTATCCTGAGCCAGTTTCACTGTCTCTGACAAACCTACCCCGATTACTCTAGTTACTGTGTCAATCCATATCCACTGGGGTCTTCCTCTCCTGCACTGTTCCTCCACCTTCCCAAGCATGATGTCCTTCTCCAAGGACTAGTCCCTCCTGGCCATGTGCCCAATGTATGCCAGATGAAGCTTCAAAATTCTTGCCTTCAAAGAGAAGCTTGGCTTCATTCTCTTCAAGACAAATCTGTTTGTTGTCTTGGCAGTTTATGCTATGTTCAGTACTCTTCTCTGGCATCACAGTTCAAAGGCATCATTTTTTTCTTCTGTTATCCTTAGTTATTGTCCCGTTTTCTGACACATAGCAAGTAATTGCAAAGGTCATAGCTTGAATCAGGTGCAACTTAGTCTCCAGACTGACATCATCGCTGATCAGTACTCTGGAGAGGTCCCTGACAGTAGATTTGCCCAATGCAATTTGCCTTTTGACTTCCTAGCTACTGGTACCAAGAGTGTTACTTGTGGAGCCAAGTAAGCTGAAGCTCTTAACAATTTCAAGCTCTTCTCCATCAATCATGATGCTCCCAATTGTCCCATTAGTGAGAATCTTTAGGTTTTTTATGTTTAATTTCAATCCATATTGAAGGCTGCAGTCCTTGACCCTCTTCAGTAAATACTTCAGGTCCTCCTCAGTTTCAGCAAGCAAGGTTGTGTCATCTGCATAACACAGATATTGATGAGTCTTCCTACAATTCTGATGCCACATTTCTTCTCATAAAGTCCAGCCTCCTGAATGATCTGTTTGGCATAAAGATTGAAAAGGTATAGAGATGGGATGCATCCCTGATGTACACCTTTTCTGATTTTGAACCATATAGTGTTTCCTTGCTCTGTTCTGATGACTGCCTCCTGGTCCAAGTATAGGTTTTTCACAAGCACGACTAAATGTTCTAAAATTTCAGTTCTTCTAGCCACAATTTGTTGTGATCCACACAGTCAAATGCCTTTACATACTCTCTGCTTTCAGCTAAGATCCATCTAACATTGACTTTAATGTCTCTAGTGCCACATTCTCTTCTAAACTCTGCTTGCACATCTGGCAGTTCTTTTGCAATGTACTGCTATCATTGATTGTACAAAAGTCTTTAATTCTACCTCTGGTTAATTTCTTTTACCAAGTTCATATTGTACTCGTAAGGCTCTTTAAATTAGGGATGCCAAATCAAACTCATTGCCATTGAGCCGAATTCCAACTGATGTTGACTTTGAAGGACAGGGTAGAATTGCTTCCCAGGGTTGCCAAGGCTGTAATCTGTATAGAAACAGAATGTCACCTCTTTGTCTCCTAGAGCATCTGGTGTATTTGAACAGCTGTCCTCTTGGTTAGTAGCTGAGCATAAACCTTTGCATCATCACGGCTAGGGTTTAATATGAAAGGCAAGCATATTCAGTGTCTGTCATTTTTCTGGAAAATATTTCAGAAGTAAAACCCTTTAGACTAGTTTTGCCCATAGAGCAGCATAGTGACAGTTACTCTTCTCTGATTCTACTGCTTCAATCATGAACAGCTAGTAGTATAGATTAATGCTTTATGCAGTTTCAAAGCTGAAATCCCATGCTGCATTTAGATGGTTTAAAGCATTGATTTCTCTCTCTGACAACTCTTCAGATATTGACTGCCAAAGAATGGGGGAGGGATAGGTTAGTTTCTCTGAAACCTGTGTTGCTTGCTGTAGAGAATATTGGCATTATTTTTAATCATAAGATACACCAGGAATAGGAAGATTCTGTTAAATCATTGAATAAAAGAGGAATCAGAAAACCAAAATTTCTTATTAAACTCCAAAGTTCAGGATCTCAAGTCAACCTAATTCATGTATTTTTGATGATTAAGATCAGCTATTGGAATTACTTTATATTTGTAATGATTTCTGGCAATCATTTTAAAGTGCTCACCTTGTGGACAGCAAGGTTAAAGGGTGGAAGAGAAGGTATCCAACTACAAAGTCTACTCAACTGTCTGTGGAGCCCTGGTGGTGCAGTCAGTTTTGTGCTGGGTTGCTAAATGATAGTTTAATAGTTCAAAGCCATTATCCACCCCTCAGAAGAAAGATGAGGCTTCCATCAATATTATAAACTTGATAACTCTGTGAGGCATTTCTACTCTGTCCAGTAGAGTCTTTGTGACATGAAATCAACACCTTAACAGTGAGTTTATACAATTTTCTGTAATTAGAAATAATATTTTGGTCAATGTTCTAGAATCACTGTTTTTCTAGTTGAACAGCATTAATGCAAAATAAATTTTGTTTTCTTTCTCTCTCATTGACATCCAGTTGGAACCAATCCATATCAAGCCTCCATTTGGTTTTCAGAGGTTGTATGTTACATGGGAGGACATTGCCCATCTTTCTCCCTCAAAGCAGCTAATGAGTTGAAACTACCTGCTTGTGGTTAACAATGCAACATCTGCTTTTATGCATGTTCTATTATATGGATGCTAGTTTAAACTATTCTTATCACAAGTATATTATCAGCTCTTTATCACTTGGTATCAGCACTCAGGAGATCTGATGGTGCATTTTGCACTGGGGAGGTCTACAGACAGGGACCTCTCCAAATTAGTGAGGAGCAATGATGTTAGTTTGAGAACTAAGGTGTGCCTGATCCAGGCTGTGGTCTTTTCAGTCACTTACTATGCTGCTGAGAGCAGGGCAGTGAGTAAGGATGACAGAAGAAGAATTAATGCCTTTGTGTTGTGGTGTTGGAGGAGAGTATTGAATATTCCATACACTGCCAAAAGAACAAACAAATATGCCTCAGAGAAAGTGCAACCAGGATGCTCCTTGGTGACAAAATGATAAAGCTTCATCTTACATATTTTGGGTGTGTTGCTTCTTCTTGATGTGTAATATTAAGCTGAAACAGACCCATAGCTGACCCTCTAGTGGGTTTTCAGAGGCTATTAACCTGGGAGGAGAATTTCTATTCATCTCCTACAATTTGCTAGGGGAGGCTATTACGTAGAGAAGAACATCATGTTTGGAAAGCTGGAGGGATGGTGAAGAGAAGAAGACCCTCAACCAATTGGATTGACACAGTGACTTTAGCAATGGTTTATAATGTGCTAGAGATGGTAAGAATGGAATAGATAGGACAAGTTTCAGATTTCCTGTTTTCAGGATCACTGTAAGTTGTACTTGACTCAAGAGCACCTAACAACACCTTCAGGGAGACTTTTAATATGTGCTGGTTGAGTTCCTATCTAATTTGTATTCTCTTTGTTGTGTGCTTTTTGGTTTTTGGTGTGTTTTTTTTTTAATCCTTTGTGAATATTCTCTGTCAAGTACCAGGTTTTTTTGTAAATCTTAGGTATTCTAGATCCTCTTTCAGGAATGTGTCCCTATTACTCTTATTCTGAAACAAAGTTTGAGAAATGAAAAAAAAATATCATGCCATAATAGTAGCTGTCAGATGTTTCTACTCAGATGTGGTGCTGGAACAAAAGCACCAAATACAACAGTGAATTATTTGAGAGCCCCCAAGGTCATCTTCACTTCTGATATCAACTGCAAGTCTGGAAGGACTTCTTGGACAGACCTTGAAGAATGTGCAACCAGGGTTCTCCTTTGAGGCAAAGATGCTAAAGCTTCGTCTTACATGTTTTTGTGACATGTTGCTAGGAGAGGGTATTCCATGGAGAGGGACCCTTGAATTGACACCGTGACTGCAGCAATAGGTCAGATGATCCTCAGGGAGAACTCACAGAGCTCAGAAAAGTCATTATACTCATTATTAAGGTTTGTTTCAGTGAAAGTATACAGATTGAAATCATCAGAGAGGAGGTATGGAGGGCTCAGAAGAGACCAAGAGTGTGGATTTACAGTGGTCCTGTCTGAGTGGGGTCCTAAGGAGGCCCCGTATTGTCTTTCAGAGACATGGTGTGACAGTCTACATAGAGTATTGCCAATCTGAGAAGCTCATTGGTCTCTGGAGTTTTTAACTGAGACTCTGTCATGCAGACATGGTTGACTATCCGTGTAATTGACCTTAATCTTCAACTCTTTCAGAGGTCAGGTTGATACTCCAAGCCTAAATTATTGTTGTTAGGTGTCGTCCAGTTGACTATGACTAATAGCCACCCAGTGATCAATGGATCTGGACTCTGTCTTATTCTATGCCATCCTATGGCCTAAAGTCACTCCTTAAATCACATTATGAGAATAGACATTTTTAGTGTGACTCAAGACTCCCGTTAAACAAACACGTTCTTATCAAGCTGGACATTTCAAGGATTTTTATTAACTGAGTGGCTACAACAACCAACTTGAGTATAGGGGAGATTGTGAGGATGGTGCAAGATGGGGCAGGGTTTCAATCTGTTGTTCATTGGATTGCTATGAGCTGACAATCCTCAGTACATGCATACAGTTGCTGTTGTTGTTAGGTGCCATCAAGTTGAGCATGACTGATAGCTACCTTATAAACAAAAGATCTGAACCCTGTTCTATGCTGTGCCATCCTCACACTTCCTGAGACAAAAGAGCCCACTCACTGCAGCAGTCACCTTGTCAATCCACCTGGTTGAGGGCCTTCCTTTACTTTGCTGACCCTCCACCCTTCCCAACATCATGTCCCTCTCCAAGGAATAGCTCCTCCTAACAATATATCCAGAGTATGTGAGGCAAAGGCTCATCATTCTTACCTCAAAGTACTCTGGCTGCACCCTCCACAAGACATATCTCTTTGTTTTCTTGGCTGTCTATAGAATGTTCAGCACTCTTCTCCCACACCACAGGTCAAAGATATTAATTCTTTTCCTGCCTTCCTTATTCGTTGTCCAGCACTCAGATGTGTAGCAAATAATCGGAAAGACTATGGCCTGAATCAGACACACCTTAGTCCTTAAACTGACACCATTACTCTTCAGTAATTTGGAGAGGTCCTTTACTGCAGACTTTCCTGATGCAATGCGTCTCCATATTTCCTCACTGCTAGTAGCAAGGGTGTGAATTGTGGATCCAAACAAGATGAAGCTGTTGGCAGTTTCAATCCCCTCTCCATCCATCATGATGCTGCCTATTGGTCCAGTTTTTTTGACATTGAGATGCAATCTATACCACAGGCTGCGTTCCTTGATATTCCGCAACAAGTGCTTTGAGTCCTCCTCACTTTCAGCAAACAAGGTTGTGTCATTTGCATAATGCAGGTTATTAATGAGTCTCCCTCCAATCCTGATGCCACACTTCTCCTCATAGAATCCAGCTTTTCATATAATTTACTCAGGATACAAATTGAAAAGGTACGGAGAGAGAATATATGCCTGGTTTACAAACTAAGTAGTATAAAGCCAGCAGAGTGTAAATGAGCCTGGTGTCCTTATTGATAAAGTTAGAGCAGTGAGACTCAATAAAATTAAGAGGATTAAGATTGCATAGTATGACAGTATGTTGTTCTATTGTACATACGTTGCAATGAGTTGAAGCTGAATTTATGAAGTGGCATCCACTTCCTAAATAACATGCCTCTGGAACCTTTTATGAACTTTGATAAATGTCAATAGTTATAGAGGGGCTTCAGGCCTTTTGTTCTTAGGGTCGCTATGAGTCGTGCTTGACTTGAAGGCAATGAAGAACAATAACACAATAACAATGCCATCACTACCCCCAGAATGTAAACATGACTTAATTCATTTCCTCATCACAGATATGAGGAAAATGTAGCACACAGTGACCTTTGTAACTTTTCACTAGTAATTTACAGGTAGATCTGGGTTAATACTGAAATGGAAAATACAAAATATCTTTTAAAGTTATTTGCAAATAATTCCAGTTGCTAACAAAATGATTCTTCCCTTTCTTACCCAAACGTGACTCCAGATAATATAGCCTTTGCAATATTATATCATATTTTATCAGCTATTTCACTTAAGCACTTTATGCAGAAGGTCAAGGACTGCAACCTTCAATATGGATTGAAGCTCAACATCAAGAAAACAAAGGTTCTCACAACTGGACCAGTTGACAGCATCATGATAGATGGTGAAGAGATTGAGATTGTTAACAGCTTTAGTTTACTTGGTTCTACAGTCAGCACTTTTGGTGCCAGCAGCCACGAAATAAAAAGATGAATTGCACTGGGAAAGTCTGCTGTCAGAGACCTCTCCAAAGTACTGGAGAGCAACAATGTCAGTCTGAAGACTAAGGTGCGCCTGATCCAGGCCTGGTCTTTGCATTTATTTACTTGCTATGCATCTAAAAGCTGGCCAATGACTAGGTATGATAGAAGGAGAATTGATGCCTTTGAGCTGTGGTGCTGGAGAAGAGTGTTGAATATATTATGGACTGCTAGGAGAACAAACAAGTTCATCCTAGAGAGGGTGAGAGCAGGTTGCTCCTTGGAGACAAGGATTCTGAAGCTTCATCTGACTTACTTTGGACATATTGCAAGGCAGGACCAGTGAGAGGGACACCATGCGTGAGAGGGTGGAGGGACAGCACATGAGAGGAAGACACTCGATGAGGTGGATTGATTCAGTGACTGGGGTAATGGGGGTAGGTATGTTGGAGACAATAAGATTGGCACAGGATAGAGCAGGGCTTAGGACTGTTGTACATAGGGTTGCTGTGAGTTGCAGGTGACTCCACAGCACAAAACAACAACATTAACATTTCACTTTATATTTTCAGATGTGTGCTATAACTATGCTATTTCACTTTACCCTTTTATCTGTAATTTGGAAGTTACAAAAATGTTGAATGGTTATGTTTGACATTTGATGAAGAAAGAGGCTTTCATTATGAGCTTTATTTTTCAGAGATCTGAAATTTCATTTCTGTATCTACTAATTAGCTTTTGCATGATTTTTAACATATCTTCTTTCCACCTGGAATGAAACAGCCCTAAAGTGGGAAGGCTTTTCTGAATATTCATGACGATATATTTTTCTATAAGCTTTTGCAGGGAGATTTTATGTCTTCAAAGGAAATCCAATAAAATCTATCCATAACCTAGCTAGGCACAAGTAGAATTTTGATAGACCGTACCAGGTCCACTTCGGATTTAATTTGCCAGCAATTTCAGTGAAACCTGTGAGAGCTAGAATCCACAAGACTGCCTTGATTTTCAGGTCATGCAACTTTTCTTCTACTTTTGACAGGATGCAACCTTACTATTTTTCTGGTTTTCACTTTAATGGAAAATATTTTAATTTCTTTTCCTTATAGGTACCCAGCTTTTGTAGTTTGTACTCTACATTTCTAGTTATTTAAGCTTAGGAAATAATTACAGATATGTCCACATTTTGTATATAAACAAAGACATTATTCTCAGCATATGCTGTATTTTTAGAGAATGTTTAGGAAATAATTAGTAACCACATTGCTCTCAGATCCATTCTCACTCATGGCACCTCATGTGTTTCAGAGAAGAACTATGCTTCATGATTTTTTGTTTGTTTGGGGGTTTTTTTATGACTGGTTTTACAGAAATAGATCATCAGCTCTTTTTTTCCAACTTGCCTCTGGATGGATGTAAACCACCGAACATTTGATTAACAGCAGAGCATATTAGCAATTTGTAGGCCCTAGCAACTTGTATATGAATTGAGTAAGAGGAGCAGACAGAGAGTCAAATTGGAGGACCTTGCTACATCGTGGATGCACACCATCCCACAATAAATACTGTCTGTTGAATTAGAAGCCGGTGCAACAGCATCCATCTAGAAAACCATTTGTGCTCAGTTCATGATCATATTTTTTTTTCCTGTATGGCTCATTTCCTAGAATTCTCTATTTTCCCACGTGAATAACAAAACCTCTCTTCTCACTTAAGTATTTATAAGCCCTCCAAATTCTTCTATACAGTGAGTCATGGGCTAACATTTCTTCATCATTCTGTATCTCCCTTGCAAAATCATTTGCTTTGCAAAGTATGTTTCCTGATATACATCTTTTCATGCTTGCATTAAAAAAATTGGGTAAGAAAGACATGGAATTGACATATTCATTTCATGAAGCCCTGGAAGATGGTATTAAAAAAATTCTTGAAGATATATAAAAATAGCTCCACAATATTGTTATGGAAATATCACAAGTAAAATACACAGTTTTATCCTGTGCTTGAGCGTGTGCACGTGTGTGTGTGTGTGTGTGTGTGTGTGTGGTGTGTGTCCTGAAGATAATAAATATAATTTATAAAAAATATTTATATCTATATCTTCTAGGATTGGATTTAGGAAAAACAGTAGGTTCTTTTCAATGGTGGCCCCATTCCTTTATTACTATTTTCCACTTAGGGGAGTCGAGAGGAAAAAACTCTGCTTGTTTCTCTGTGCAATAAATGTTTAGTCCAAGGTGTGGACATACCTAAAGTGGGGTAGGTTTGAGAGCTAACTTTTTCTTAGTAATAAAGTGAGGGTTTCCTAGGGTCTCCAGAATGAGAAGTTAGAAAGTCAAGGAGAAGGCACTACAGTCAGAGTGTTGAGTGAATGAGGGACTGAGCAACTTTGATGGGCAGTAAAGCAGGGTAACCCAGGAAAGAATCCCAGTAATCAAGTAACAGAACACTTCAAAGGAAAGACATTTAATTTGGAGAGTGAATCTTCTGTGTCATCCTCTCTGAGATTCATGCCTGCGTAAATTGTGCATAAGTGCATATAAATGATGTTTGGGAGAGGTAAAAGAACAGACTGATTTTCACCTTACATTTGAGCGGCATGAACAGTTAGCCCACTTATGACCTCATAGTCAGAGGCGACCATGGCTAACTTAGGCTACACATCCTTTGAAATCTTAGTAAGGCTTTCCATTGACCTTGGACCATATGACAGAAACCAATTTCATTTTAAACCTTAAAGGTGAGAATGGTCTCAATATTTTATTGTTGATATGAGGTTTTGTCAAATTGTTTCCCCACTTATAATAACCTTTTATGCAACAGAAAACATTGCTTAGTCCTACATCATCCTCAAAATCATTACTGCATTTTTTAAACGTATTGTTAAAGTCAGAAGCTCTGGTGGTCTAGTGGCAAGAAGCTGCCCTGCAATCCCAAAGGCACGCAGTTCAAGGCCACCAGATGCTCCACAGGAGAAAGATGAGGAATCTCCTTCCGTGTGATTAACTGCCTCTGAAAGCCCACTGGAGGGTCAGCTATGGGTGGGTTCCGACTCAACAGTACCCAGCAACAACACATTGTTAAAGCCACTGTGTTGGTTCACCTCATGGAGAGACTTTCTTTTCTCTGATCCTGTACTTTACTGAGCGTGAAATCCTTCACCAAGGATTCCTCTCTCATAATAATGTGTCTGAAGGACTTGAAACATGTCTCAACATCCTAATTTTTAGGGCAAAGTTTACTTTTGGGTTTTTTCCAAGACAAATTTATTAATTCTTCTGAAAGTCCATGGTATATTTTCTATTCTTTGCCACCATCGTAACTCAAGTACCTTCATTCATCTTCGTTCTTCTCTATCCCTTGTCCAACTGTTGTATGCACAGAAGGCTAATAAAGATACCAAGGCTTGAGCTAAGTCTTCATCTTATTCCTCAGTGACATGTTTGTTTTTTAACACTGTAGAGACCTTTTCCATCAGATTTCCCCTGTTTACTTTGTTGGCTGTTGTCTTCATGGGTGCTGAGTGCAGAGCCAAGTAAAATGTTATCTCCATTTATCATGATGTTGCTGATTTGTCCACTTGTGAGAATCTTTGTTGTTGTTTTTTTAAATTGAATTGTCCATACTGAACAGAGGCTTCCCTCTTCTTCAGTAAGTGCCTCAAGTTGTCTTAGCTTTCATCAAGTAAAGGTGTGTCATGTACATAACTCAGGATGTTCCGGAGTCTTCCTCGAATCCCGATGCCACATTTCTCTTAATATAGTCAAGATATTTGAATTTTTGCTCAAAATGCACATTGAATAGGTGTGGTGAAGAAATACGACCCTAATGTGCTCGTTCTTGTTGTGTACCGTAGAGTTGGAAGCAATCCTTAGATGACCCTCCAATGGGTTTTTAGAGGCAGTTAATTGTATGGGAGGAGATAGCCCATCCTTCTTTCGCAGAGCAGCTAGTCACCTCGAACCACATGCCTTCCAGATTGCAGCGCAGCTTCTTGCCACTAGGCCGTATTAATGTACCACTCTCTGCCTGTCAGGGAGCTCTGGTGACCTAGCAGTGGTAAGGAGCTTCACTGTCAATTTGCAGGCATGCAGTTTAGATCCACCAGCCGCTCCATGGTAGAAATATGGGTAGTTACCTCCTGTGTGATTTACTATTTTTGAAGCCCATGGAGGGTCAGCTTGGGGTTGATTCTGACTCAATGGTACACAATAGACAACAACCTGCCTGTCAGTTTGTGGTACTATGGTCACTTGCATATCACTTTGATACTGGATCCTCTGCCATTGGTTTTACACACTCCAGAATCATTCATGGTGGACAGATTCCAGTTGTGCTTTCAGACTAAGACAGACTAGAAAGAAAGACCCACAAAGAAAAACCTCTAAAGATCATTAAATGAAAACCCTATAGGTCCCAGATAAACTCTACTCCTTTGACTCACTGACTTTGGACACACCGTCAGATGGGACCAGTTGCTGGAGAAGGGCTTCATATCTGGTAACATAGAGAGGCAGTGAACATTTGTGGGTGGAACTTTTAAAGATAGATCTTTACTAATTTACAAGTCTGAATTTACACTTGCCTATTATCCAAAAACGATTAGAACAGCACATCAGCAGAGAATTGCTGGAAGTCCAGGCTGGGTTTAGAAGGGGTCGTGGTACTAGGGATTATTGTAGTTGATGTTAGATGAATCTTAGCTGAAAGCAGAGAATACCAGAAGAATATCAATCTGTGTTTCATTGATTATGCAAAGGCATTTGACTGTGTGCATCATAACAAACTGTGGCTGACTCTGAGAAGAATG
>NW_006399810.1:4666898-4721870 GCF_000299155.1 Elephantulus edwardii
CTTGTTATGCATCAGAGAGTTGGACAATGACTAGGAAGAACAGAAGGAGAGTTGATGCCTTTGAGCTGTGGTGCTGGAGAAGAGTACTGAATGTACCATGGACTGCCAGGAAAACAAACAGATTCATCTCAGAGAGGATTAAACCAACCTATTCCTTGGGGCAAAGATTCTGGGGCTTCGTCTGACATACTTTGGACATGTTGCCAGGAGGGACGGGTCCTTGGAGAGGGACATCATGCTTAGGAGGGTGGAGGGACGACGTAGGAGGGGAAGACCCTGTATGAGAAGGATTGATTTGGTGATTGGGGTAATCGGGATGGGTGGTCAGAGGCAGTGTGGTTGGCGCAGGATAGAACAGGGTTTAGGGCTGTTGTGCATAGGGTCGCTAGGAGTCGCAAACAACTCGATGGCACATAACAACAACAACAACAACAATACCCTTCATTTACACTTAATCTTTATACCAAGACTGACTTTCTTGAATAATTCAGTGGAAGTTCAGTCAGTGGAAGAAAAGAGGAGTAGAGATTTTCTTATTGGTTATTCCTCAGATATTTCTTTTAGATTCTTTTTTTGAGCCTAGGATTATGAGCATGTGTCACGTTTTAGAACTCCTTGGAGCGGAAGAAGGAGTTACCCATCACAGCTGGAGGCAGTCTGTGGATTCCTAATCCCAGTAAGCCCCACATTTTAGAGATTAGATATTTAGGGAAATAGGTTGAGATAGTGAAGGAACAAAGGGGATTGCTCTGTGTCAGTATCTAGACAAAAGGCATTGTTCATCACCATCAGTTTCAAACATTTGTTAAAGTGTGTCTGCACACTTTGCTGTGTCAGTCAGCCAGGGAGGCATCACTCCCTCCCCACCCAGCTCCAGGGAGAGCGGCTCTAAACAGCGCACTGTCTGTCTCATGCTGCTCTGAGCTTCAGCTTCAGTTCTTGTCTCTCTTTACTAGAACTAGTAAGCTGAGGCACAGGACCATATCAATCGCTATCTCCTGTCACCAGTCCATGTCAGGGCCTCAATGGTGTGCTTTGAATGAGACTGAAAGCAACAGAAATGAAATAGGTAAAGAATGTTTTACTAGAAGATGTATGCTAAGAAACAGATGTATATTATGGAATCTCTGGTTGTTGCATTACCTCAGTTCCCCTGTCTATGTACAACAGAACACAGCACTGTAGTTTTCACCATCTCTGTACTTAAGCCCATTGTTACAGATGCTATATTAACCATTTCCCTGAGGGTCTTCCTATTTTTTTTTTCTGACCCTGTTCTTTACCAAGAATGATGTCTTTCTCCCAAAGTTGGCCTCTGCTGATAAGATACCTAAAATATTTGAGACAAAAATCTCACCAATTTTGCTTCCAAAGAGCACGGTGGTTACACTTATTCCAAGACAGACTCATTTGTTCTGTCACTACAATTAAAAAAAAAACAAACCAAAAACATTGATTCTTCTCCTTTTTTATTTTCCTAACTCATTTTCCACCTTTTTTTTTAATGTCACTCTTTTTTTTTCTTCAAATTTTATTTTATTACTTTGTGTATGTGTACCGTCAAATTGGATCTGACTGGTACAGGAGGAGATTGCCCCTCCTTTTCCAGCAGAGCATCTGGTGGATTCAAACTGCATACCTTCAACAATCTGCATTATGCAGATGACACAACCCTGCTTGCTGAAACTGAAGAGGACCTGAAGCACCTGCTGCAGAGGGTCAACTACTGCAGCCTCTAATATGGATTGAGCCTCAATGTCAAGAAGACAAAGATTCTCACCACTGGACCAATTGGCAGCATCAGGATGAATGGTGAAGAGATTGAAATTGTACACAGCTTTAGTTTGCTTGGCGTCACAGTCAACACTCTTGGCACCAGTAGCCAGGAAATTAAAAGGCGCATTGCCATGGCAAAGTCTGCTACTAGGGACTTCTCCAAAGTACTGAAGAGCAATGGTGTCTCTCTGGAGACTAAGGTGCGTATGATACAGGCTATGGTCTTCGCAATCACTTGTTATGCATCAGAGAGTTGGACAATGACCAGGAAGGATAGAAGGATAATTGATGCCTTTGAGCGGTGGTGCTGGAGAAGAGTATTGAGAATACCATGGACTGCTAGGAAAACAAACAGATTCATCCTGGAAAGGGTTAAACCGGGTTGCTACTTGGAGGCAAGGATTCTGAGGCTCCGTCTAACATACTTTGGACATGTTGTGAGGAGAGCCCGTTCCTTGGAGAGGGACATCATGCTTGGTAGGGTGAACGGACAGCGCAGGAGGGGAAGGCCCTCTATGAGGTGGATTGATTCAGTGACTGGGATAATCGGGATGGGAGTGTCAGAGACAGTGGATTGGCATAGGACAGAGCAGAATTTAGGGCTGTTGTACATAGGGTCGCTATGAGTCGCAAGCAACTCAATGCACATAACAACCACCACCACCTCTGGGATTGCAGTGCAGCTTCTTGCCACTAAGTCACCAGAGCTCCCCATTTTCCAACTTTTTGCATGTAAGGAGTTTGAAAATGCCATGACTTGAGGCAGAGCACCTTAGTCCTCAAAGTGATATCTTTGCTCTTTAATATTCTAGAGAGATCCTCTGAAGGAGATTCATCCAGTGCAATATGTTGTTTGATTTCTTAAGTGATACTTCATGGATAGTGATTATAGATCCAAGTAAAATGAAATCCTTGACAACATCCATCTTTTCTTTGTTTATCATGATATTATTTATTGATCCAGTTGTGAGGATCTTTGTTTTCTTTACTTTGAGGTATATAACCCATACTGAAGTCTGATATTTTTTGTTTTCTACCAGCAAGCTTGCATCACATGTGTATGTAGTCAGCACACACAACCCACACTTCTTTCAGAGGTAGCTGGTGTCACTGTAGGACAAGTAGTAAGTTGCTAACCCAAAGCTCCGTGGTTTGAATCCACCAGCTTCCCCATGAGAGGAAGATGGAGTTCTCTTCTGACCTGTAGGACCACTGTGGGCCAGAACTGACTCAATAGTAATGCTATTGGAGGTTGAAGCTATTTCTACTTAAATTATCTTTGTTGTTCTTTTGGAAAGTCCATTTGTGAGCAAATCTTATACTTGAAATTAATTCTTTTCTTTCACCTTTTAACCAGAAAATGAGCAGGTAATATAATATCATAAAAGAAAGGTAATATATGAAAGTAAAGGAACACAAATAATCCAATGATTGCATGGGTAACTTCAGTATTGCCACATGAATTGCATTAGGAAGAAACAGTGGATATTCATTATATATAACATCTTTGTTGACATATTATAGTGAGTGGAGAATGTAAGAAATAAGCTTTCCTTACCTTGCACAAATTTGATTCAGCATATCAACTTTGATTTTTTTTTTAAATGCCCTCCAGTGTCACAAAGCTGCATTTCAGTGCTTATCAGCTATCTAACAAAAATTGGTATTTTATCACTTGCAGGTTGTATAAATGCCCATTAAAATGATGTATTGGGCACAGTACATTCTGCTGCTCTGTAAATAATTTTCAGATGTGAGTGATAAACTGTAACACTTAAGATCCACATAGTGACCATAATAGAAACTGGTTTACTTTTAAATGAAGAGTTACTAAGGACATCAATACAGCCCCCACAGATTGGAATTAGATTAGTGTTAAAAAACCTGTGCTGCAATCCCAAAGGCACTTGATTTGAATCCACCAGCTGCTCCATGGTAGAAAAATTCGCCGTCTTCTCCTGTATGCCCCTTATTGCCCATGAAAACCTGTTGGAGGGTGAGCTATATGAGTCAGTTCTGACTTGATGGCACACAATAGCACTTGCATTCTAGTGGCATGGATTTGTACTATCCACTTAAAGATAAGTGGTTCAAAATCCACCAGCTGTTTCTCAGTAGAAAGATGGGCAGTGTTTCCTCTTGTGTGGATTACAATCTCTGAAAACCTGCTAGGTCAGCTATGAGTCATTTCCAACTCTACTGCAGTAAGAGGTAGAGAACCCAAGAACATTCAGAATGCTGCTTGTCAAAGTGTGTTTTAAAGGCTGCACACTGTCCTGAGAGGTAGGCCTCCTGAAAGTCTGTGCATTCTGATTTGGAATTCTACAAGTGTTTGTGAGCAAATCCCAATTAGTAAATGAAATTTCTGCAATTTCTTGTATTAATACTGTTAGGTGCTTGTTCTATATTAAAACTTACAATATGTTCCTTTGTCCACTCTGTGTCATGTGCACACAGGAGAGCTAACATTATGCACCTGTTCAGAAATACTGACAGTGATACCTAGAAGAAATGTGAAATGGTCTACACCCCAACTCCTGTACTTGGCTGAAGCAGAATTGGACCAAAACTTAGGAAAAAGTCTTATATAAGAATACTAAACAGAAGAGCTGGAGCCAGATATTCTTCTGTCTCCCTGGAGGGCACTTTCCCCAGCTTGCCTGTTTGATCAGTGTGGAATGAGTGGTCCCAGCAGTACGCATGGAGAATTCTGAAGGGAGGCAGGAGAGGCATCTGGAGGATGCTCTTTGACAGCTGCCACCTGTTGTTTGTGGAGATGGTGAGATGCTTGGAGACACTGCCGAGGCTTCTTATGGGAACCCAGATGTTGTGTCCCGCATTCGTGCTGCCTCCCGTGTCGTGGCACAGCCTCACTGTGTGTGACCGGGGTCTGTGAAAGCTGTCATATCTCACACATACCCAACTCTTTAGTAGGCATTAAGAGGGAGTTTACTGTCAACTTCAAAATTTGTGTGAATCAGACTAAATGCCAGGATCAATCAGGGCCGGGAATGAATCCAGGGAATATCCTGGACCAGAAGCCATTAAAGATTTGTCTTTAAATTTTTTAGTGTGGTGAAATCCAAATAGCAAAAAGTTTCTCATTTTTGCCATTTTTTTAGCATAAAACTCCTTCATTTACTCCTTGCTGCCATGTCAGAACTTATGTTTACCTGACCCTCCATTGGTTTTAGGAGGCTATAATTTATACAAGAAGAGCTTATTTATCTTTCTCCCTCTAAGCTGTTAGTGGATTTGAACCACCAGAGAGGCATGGTCATTGGGTTAGTTTACAATTCCCTACAGACCATGCTGGCACAGCTCTCAGATTGCACAACTTGAAGACATGAATTGCATTCACAATATTGGGCAACCATCACCCCTGTGTACTTATAAAACATTTTCATCACTCCAAAGAGAAACTCAACAATAACTCCCTCCTCCTTTCCCCAACCCCATAGCCACTAAGAAACTTTTCTCTCTATGCATTTGCTTAGTTTAGATAAGTAATGTCATATAATACTTATCCTTTTATGTCTGACTTAGTTTACTCAGTGTGTTTTCAAGGGTCATCCTGGTCATCACTTCTACTGTAATTTCATTTCTCTGCATGGCTGGGTATACTTCTGTTGCATGGGTATACTGCAGAGTGCTTATTTATCTGTTGGAGGACTAGAGAGTTATTTCCATGTAATGCTATGTGATGAAGGGAATTAAAAAAGGACCACAATTACTGATGCAGGGAGTGGTGGGAGACAGGGTGAGGAAGGCTGAAGGTGACCATGAAGTGGGCTTTTTACAACTGGGCCCACCACCCCTTTGAAGCAGCTCATGTTTTATGCACTTAGACTTATGAACACTATAGGAGTCATTTTTGTAGCTTCCTTCTGTATGGTAGTAACAAGCAGGTAGTTGTGCTGAAAGATCAGCATGCTGGGCTATAGTAGATTTCTAAGGATGACAAAAGAGGCCCTGGAACCAGAAGAGCTGAGATAGAAAAGAAGTAGTGGCATTTATATATCATAGTTTCCCAAATGTCCTTCCTGAATATCCCAGATGCAGAAAAACAGATCCCTCCTGAGATTTGATGCAGTCAGTATCCTCATTCTAAAGTTGCTGTTGTCATCGTTATGTGCCATCAAGTCTACTCTGACTCATAGATCTTATAAACCACAGCTTGGAAATGTACCCTACCCTGCCCATCCTCATGACCGACCCCAAACCTCAACTCCATTATTACAATCAGGGTCAATCCATTTCACTAAGGGTTTTTTCTCTTCTTTCTGACCCTCTCCTTTTCCCTGTGAGATTTCTTTTTTCCAAGGACGGATGCGTTCTGACAACATGCCAAAAGTGTGTGAGATGAAGTTTCACTGGCCTTGCTAGTAAGGAGTGCCTTGCTTGCACATCCTCCAAAACAGATTTGTTTGTTCGTTTGGCAGCCATGGGATAGATATCCAATACTCTTCACCACCACAATTCAAAGGCATCACTTCTCTGTCATCCTTATTCGCTGTCCAACCAACTTCCAGATGCATATGTAGCAATTGAAAATACCATGACTTGGACCAGTAACACTTTGGTCTTTAAATAGACTAAACTTAGTCTTCAAACATTCTAAAATTGAAGATGAGCTAATTTTCCCAGGGTATCAGAGTAGGAAAAGTGGCATTGAGGGATGTCCTACCAAACACCTTTCTTTGTGTCAAATACCCTTGCCAACAGGCTTTGATATTCATAAGCTTCCCTATGCAGGTGACTCCCTCAGACCTCTCCTCAAATATCCCTGTCCTCTTTGTAAACATAAAAGTTTTAATTATAAAACCTTGAGTAATACTGTGACAAGGAGAAAAGAATATTCCAATTCTTTAATCATGATAATGGTGCATGTCTGAGATTTTTATTACTTAGGAAATGTGTTCAAAAAATGGGGGAATATACCTTAAAGAAACCATAACTGCCACCCAGGCAGATATATGCACACCCATGTTTGTTGTGACTTTGTTCACAATAGCAAAGAGTTGGAAACAACCTGAGTGCCCATCAACAAATGAATGGATAGAGAAGCTCTGGTATACTCTGGAATACTACACTGCACTGAAAAACAAGAACTCATCCAATATTATTCAAAAGGGATGACCCTGAAGGACATTATGCTAAGTGAAGTATCTCAGTCACAAAAGGACAAATACTGCATAGAGCCACTGTTGTAGACCGGGACTGACATCAGGGTTGGGGTGAGACTGAGAAAAAATGGATATAGTATGTATACTGCATTGAAACAGATGAGGGAGAGAACAGTTTAAAAGCGATATATGATTGGGTATTACGGTTATCACAAGAGTCCAGAATGAAGGTTGCATAGTGGCGTATACTTGGGGTTGGGGGAGGGGATTGTAAACTAATCAAGGAATTTTTCTTTTACTTTTCAAAGAGAAGAGTGAACTGGGGTGGGGGGAGGCGTGGGCAGGGAGACAAGTGTAACAATGAATGAATGGAAGTCCAAAATCTCTGTAAATGTTCATTAAAATTAATTAAAAAAATTACTATCACCCTTTGGGGGAAAAACAAACAAAAAAGACAATGGGGATTCCTTAACAGGGTGACAGCTACACAGGTGATGTCACTGTACTGGATTCAGTGGCAAATCTGTTGAGTCGGGCTCAGTCCCGGCCCTGGATTCCTGGATCTCAGGAAACCTACCTGTGTCCTCAGAGGCTTGTCCTCAGTGCCTCCAGATTTCTTCTCAGGCAGGTTTTATGAAACCCTTTGCTCAAGAAAGCATCCCATGCAAGGACTGCACTAGGAGAAAGACCTCTGGAAAGCCACCCTTTTCAGCCGTGTTTGCATTTCAATGGGGACAAAGGCTGCAGCCCTGAAGAGAGGAAGAGATTGGACAGAATTTTAAGCACCAGCTGTAAGGTGACTGCAGGGGCTGCAGAGAGGGCGTTTAGTTGGTGCCCCTGAATGATGCTTTGCATTGGGACTCTTCCCTGGTGTCCCTGAAAATGCCCCGTATTGAAGGTGAGCATGTTCTTCTGCCTGGCAGCCTTACAGAAAAGGTGAGTCTGGCCAAATTCTTCCACCAATCGTGTGTTTGCCTTGCCTGATGGCAGGTAGTTTCCATCTGGCATCTTGCTTATTTTTAGCTTAGACTCAAAGTGTGTCGTTTACCAACTGACATGCACCAAAATGTCACAGAGAGAAGCGGATGACAAAGTTAGAAGCTGCTTACAGGTTTTGAAGAGCTCTGTAGACTTGAATTTCTTCAAGAGAAGCCTCATGCCAGTGTGATTCTCTAGGGGGTCTGAGAAGCCTTTTTTTCTGAAACCCCAGATGTCCCAGAGCCCCTCTGATATGCTGTTTGAAAGGTCTCTTTTTGGTGCATGTGAAAAATTCTGACTCTTCTTGAGTCTGAAGGCAAATATCTCTAGGATAATAAAGTATTCTAAAGATAGCACTAGCACATCAAATGGGAAAATGATTTCAGAAAAACCTAAAACTAACTCATGATTCAGAGAAATTGAAAATCTGAACATCCACAATAAATTAAAATAATATATACTTGCAGATTTTGGATGTCTGTCTCAAGTGAAAAAAAAAGGAATAGGACCAAGAATTAGTTTTAAGAGTGTATTTCTTTCAGAGCCAATACAAATTCTCTACCTGTCTGTAAGGATGTGTTATTGAAGGCATGTGCTTGCATTTATCTGTGCTGTTTCTTCCTTTAGTATACAAAAGCCAGATAGCAATACTCCAGCCTTATCACTGTCTGTGCAGAATTGATAGTCTGAGCCCTTTAAGGAGCACAACTCCATTGAATACAGTAGAACACCACTCTGGCCACAGAATGGCTTCTTTCAGGCTTGGTCCATAGTTCTGCACCTCTCTCACTCTCCTCCCCCTCCTTCCCCTTTTTAAATGAACTTGACCTGAATGCAAATTTTTAGAGACCTGAAGGCTGAAGGGACACAGTAGTGGCCTCATTTGTCTCAGCATCCATCTCTGTGCCTTGTTTACTGGGCTGCCCTCACTCTTCTCCCAGAGTCTCAGTGCCAATTTCCCCTTAGGTTATTAAGCATCCAAAGTTGCTGTTTAAACCCCAAAATTGCTAAACTGTCTAGGACAAGACAGAATGTGAACAGGCCTGATTATTTGTCTCCATTGAAAGAAAATGCTTGATTGTGTAAGGTCGGTCCTTGGTGGTCACTGCCAACCTAATAAACATGCAAAGGCTGTGAGGGAATGTGATTTAATAAAACAGTCTGCTCTTTTCTCTTCTTTGAGATGTATTAATCAGCACGTGCTATGCATGGACAACATTACTAATTTGGAATTTGCTGGGCAAGGGAAAAGAACAAGGATGCACAGACCACAGGGACAGGGGCAGAGAAACTGGGAATCTGCTTGATTTTTTTTTTTTTTACTTTTTTAAAATTTTACAGAGAGTTTGGATTTCCATTCATTCATTGTTGCATTTTCCTCCCTGCCCACCCCCCCCCCCCCCCCGGTTCACTCTTCTCTTTGAAAAGTAAAATTCCTTCATTGGTATAAAACCCCCTCTGCCCCCCTGTCCCACGTACACTCCACTATGCAACCTTCAGTCTGGACTCTTATAATAAACCAGAATACCCTATCATACATTGTTTTTGAACTGTTCTCTCCATCATCTGTTTCAATGCAGTATACATAATTTATCCAATTTTCCTCAGTCTCATCCCAATCCTGATGTCAGTCCCGTTCTACAACAGTGACACCATGTAGTATTTGTCCTTTTGTGACTGAGATACTTCACTCAGCATAATGTCCTCCAGGGTCACCCATTTTGAATAATATTGCATGAGTCCCTTGTTTTTCTGTTCAGCATTGTATTCCATTTTGTAAATATACCACAGTTTCTCTGTCCATTCATTTATTGATGGGCACTTAGGTTGTTTCCAAATCCTTGCTATTGTGAACAAAGCCATGATAAACATGGATGTGCAGATATCTGTTTGAATGGCAGTTTTAAGACAGCCTTTTAGGGGATGATAAGGCTAGAATGGAAAAGAGGTGCTGGCTAGCTGCCTGCCCCATGAGGAGAGGGGTACTCACACTATTGTATTTAGCAACTGACCTTTCTTAAAGAAACACACAAAATAGAAAATTCGACCTCTGACAGGCCACAAAAGGTACTTATTGCATATCAAGCCTAACAATCCATTTGATTTCAACAGTAATTTGTCACACATTTTATCTAGATAGTTCATCAAACGCCAGTCTCCATCAAATGAATGATTGCTTCAGCACAGAGTTCTTGGTTTACACTTCTCAGTGGATTCGGAACTATGCATCTTGTAAATGAAAACCGAAATAGCCACCTTTGTATGAAGAATGGAAGGTTTTACATCCTTGGGTTGCATCCTTTAAGATGAACTGAGCACTATGTGGTCGGTAGTTTGAGTGTAGTTGACCATCAGCTCAACCTCAGATTTTCTTCAGAGTTGTTTTAGTTGATCAAGATTGACATAAGAATCAATTGCTAGTGTTGTCAGCTGTAAAAGAAAATACCATAGATTTAAAATTCATTTATTTGGGGTGGAGAATTGAGAAAAATGTCTTTAATGTACGAATGGGACCAAAATTGATACTCTGTAGTCACTGATGTTATTTAGAGTCTATGAACATATTGCAATGCACCAGCAGTTCAATGATGAAATAAATCAAGAATCCCCAAATCCAGTTAGTTCACGCCCAAAGATGCCGAGTCAGTATCTTCATTTCTCTTCTTCCAATCGTCTCCCATATTTTGACATATTGTCTTATTCTATCTTGCAGAATTGTTCATTATTCACTTGGATTTCTTAGTTCTTCGTAATGATAAATACCTTTATTTACTATATTGTTGCATATTTTATTACACTTTTAAAAATTAGAGCCCGATACTGCATATGCCATGATTTCTTTTAAAACCCTAGTTGTTGTGTTGTTTTTTGTTTGTTTGTTTTTTAAATACATGTAGCCATATTCTTATCCCTGGAAGTGGTGGTGCAGAGGTGAAATTCTTGCATTGCATGCTGGAGCACTGGGTCTGATTCCTGGCTGGTGCACTTCATGAACACTATCTGTCCAGTACGCAGGCAACACCAGAGCTTCCAGTATAAAACACACTAGAAGAAAAGACTAGCGACCTGTTTCCAGAATTAACCAGTGAGAACCCTATGTGTCTCAACAATATGAACTGCAACCAGTCAAAGTTATGCTGTTTCATTTCATTGTGCATGGCACTACCACAAGTTGGAGGCTTAAGACAACATACTTGAGGGGAAAAAACGTCAGTGAAAAAGAGGAAGACCCCAGTGAGATAGATTGACACAGTGACTGAAGCACTGGACTAGCAGAGTTTCCTTCTGTTGTTCTTAGGGAGCCTGAGCTGACTTGGTGGTATCTAACAATATAATATATCATAAAGTTAGGGTAGGACTTTGGGTAAAGATTGGATAGGACTTTGGATGATAGCCAAAGCACCTAACATGTATCTATCATGTAGTAGTGCCAATTGTTGGGGAAAGGGTTTTAAACACATTATCTCATTTTTTCCAAACAAGTATTTTGATCTCTGTTATTGCACTTGTTTTATAATTGGAAGGAAAATAAGGAAGACAGTTTAAATTGTTTGCTTGTGGTCTTATATTTAAATGGCACATCTGAGTCTGGAGTCTTATTGTAAATACCATGCACACTATCTCATGGGAGCTTTGGCCTCAGTTATCTAAGGATGGGTGCTTATGATTTTTTTTTTCTTTTAAGAAAAAAATATATCCTTTGATGCCTGCCTTCCGTATAGCATTTGGCCTTTTTCAATATCTTGTTACATAAAAATAGAAGTTATATTTATTCATAAAGGATTTAAAGGCTGATAGTCTAGACATTACTTCTTAAAGCTATTTTACTGCTTTGTAATAAAATACTTAAATATGATTCAATACTTAAATGCATTTCAATCCAAATGGATTACTGTACTCCGCTTTCAGCATTTAGGGAGCCCTGGGGTTGTGGTGGAGAGGGAGGTGTGGTGCTGGTCCAAAATAAAGTGGATTTCTGGGGGTTTGAATCCATTACTGTCTCCTGCTTGATTTACAGCCCAGGTGAGGGTCAGCTATGAGTCAGTTCTGACCCTACAGCATGAGACGTTTGTTAGGTTTTTTTAGTTGTTGTATAAAGTGAGTCTTGATATTTGGAAAACTTCCCAAACCATAACTGTAAAAGATGTCCAAAGAAGTTTGTCAAGGATAGAATTAAGCAGTGAAGGTGTAACAATATTAGCACAGTTCTTTACATACTTTCCTTTTGTGTGAGGAGTTCCGCATCAGTTCACGAACAGGTGCTTTTCTGTGGTGGTCTGCGTGGAAGAGTTCCAGGTATGAGACTCAGGGAAATAAATCATTCTGAGTATTCCATTTGCTCAGGTTTTAGAAATGAAACCCTAAACTAGATACTTTTCTTATGCTCTCTATTCATAGAATCCTGGAAAACGGGCAGGTACAATAAAGGGAAAGCACTTCTTCCCCCACCCCTTCCCCCAACCAGGGAGCTCAGGAGTGAGGTCTTCATTCATACCCTGGAAGCAGCACTGCATTTTAAAATAGAAGCATCCCATTTTTAATTTGCTTTTCTTTTTGTTAGTTTGTTGGCTTCATCCACTTGCTTGCTTATTTTGACTTTTTGATGAAGACATTTATGACTGCATTCATTTTTTGCATCCCAAGAATGGCAGATCTTTCCTGAAATGATTGCCTCCTCCAACAACATAAACATCTGACGGAAAGCATCTTATTAAGGCAATACATTTAGAGCCAGTCAGGGAACATTTACTAATAGTTGTTCAGATGGGCATGAGAAATGTGCAAGTCTTCAGCAACTCAGACAGCCTTTGGGAGCTGGAACTATCCCTGAAGCTGAGTCAGCAATGATCCTTCCCTTGTTCTTATGAAGAAGAACTAGTCCACTACTCATTACCATCAAATATGAACCAACGAACCAACCATAGCTGACCTCCCAGCTGCTTTTCAGAGGTTAAAATCACACAGGAGGAGACTGGCTTTGGGTTAGCTGCACAACTCCGATTCAGGCTACCAGAGGTGTTTGGTACTTATTCCATCTTGAAACACAGATTGGTCATAATTTAAGGAGCTGAGGAGAAGATTTGATGATTTAGTCAGTGGAAGTGGAGTTCAGTCAGGTTAATAATACAAAACAAATAAATATGCTGCAATTACCGTAGGAATGTGTGCCCTGATGTTAGGCTTTGCCCATATACCCAGACTTCAGAAACAGCATTAGAAAGAACACCCTCCATGGATGGAGCCTGACCCTCTCTTCACTGGTCTGCAGCTGAAGAGGACTCTGGCCTTTACTGGATTCTTGGGAGGCTTTGGGCAACTCATTTCTTGGAGGTATACGAGGAATCTTGCCATCTGGCCCAGTTTTCAGTGTATCTCATTCAGAAAAAAATGGGGACATCTGAGGACTTTGTACTTTTCATTTTTGAGATCTCCATGGTGAATATTTTTATTTAAAGGAACTGTAAATGAGTTAGAGCACTTTTTCTCCAAATACAAGGTTACCAGAGGACAACAGAGTTGGCATTCATGTCTATTATAGATTGAATTTTGTCTCCTCCAAATATATGTGGTAAATCATAACCTCTGTACCTCTGATGGTAATAATCTCATTTAGGAATGGAGTGCCTTTGCTATGCTAATGAGACAGGATTAAATTGGCTGCGTTTGAGTCTGTCTCTTAGTAATACAGAAGAGGTTACAGAAAGGAACAGAGGAGGTGTAAGAAGACATGTGAAATAAGACATTCCTTAGTGAAGAAACTCTGAAGAAACAAGGATCTTCTAGAGCCCATGTTGTTGTTGTTATGTGCTATCAATCAGAACCAACTCATAGCTGACACTTAGTGGGTTTTCAGAGGCTAGAACTCACATGAGAGGAGATTGCCCATGTTTCTCTTGCAGAGCAACTGTGGGTTTGAACCTTGTGGTTTTGGGTTGGCGTTGCTGCTCCTTACCTCTCGGCTACCAGTACTCCATAGAGAAACCCTTTTTCCTGGAACTAGCACTTTGAATTCAGACTTCTAGGCTCCCAAAGCTCTAGTTTTCAGCTCTGGTGGTGTAGTCCATAGGGAGTTGCACTGCAGGCTCAATGACTGAGCTTCTTTGGTGGTTCAAACCCACCAGGGACTCCAAAGGAGAAGGACAGACAAGCTCCTCCCACAAGATTGGCAACCTCGGAAGTCCAAGAGAGGGTCAACTATGAGTTGCTTCCTACTTGACAGCATTGATTTGATAGATAGAAATAGCAAAGAGACTGTCTTAAAAGTTAAGTGCAACTTCAGCGATGTTAAAGGAAAAAAAAATGCCTTCAGCAGGTGGACTCCAACTTGGTGGTGTCCTAGTTAGGTCAAAGTAACACTGCTTTTGTAAGCTTATGCTTGTTTCATAGCAAAACATGTCTGAATTCTTCAGGAATAATTGAATGGCATTGATTCTGTTATTTAAGTTGTGCAATTTATCTTCACTATCCTTTCCAAATCATTCTGTTACCCTGCTTCCTATGCTAAAGCTCCGCTCTTCTCTCCGTTTTTATTGTTCTTATTTACCCTTAAGTCAGAACCAATGCATAGCTGATCCTCCAGCAGGTATTTGGAGACTCTAAATTGCATAGAAAACTATTGCTAAAAAAAAAAAAAATACTCCTCTTTCTCCTAAGGAGCAGCTTGTATATTTGAACCACATGTTTTTGTGTTGAAAATCCAACCCCTTACCACTGGGCTGTTTCTTTGTTTACATAAGTTAGATCATACGTCAAACTGTCCATTTGTGGCTGACTGATTTCACCTAACATAATGTTTTCAGTGTTGCTCCATGTTGTGGCACAAACGAAGACTTCATTTTTCTTTATCACTGTGTACTATCGATGGTGTGGATATGCAGAGCTCTGGTGGCCTAGTGGCAAGAAGCAGCACTGCAGTCTCGAAGGCCACCAGCTGCTCTGCGGGAGAAGGCTGGGCAGTATCCTCCCGTGTGATTAACTGCCTCTGAAAATCTGCCAGCGGGTCCGCTATGGATTGGTTCCTGCTTGACAGTGCAATATTCCATTGTGTCGATGTACATTTTGTTTGTTCATTCATCTGTTGGCAGACATTACAATTGTTTCTGCCTTTTGGCTACTATGAAAAGTGCTTTAAGGAATGTGGCATGTAGTTTTCTATTTGCTTTCCTGTCTTCACTTCCTCTGGCTCTCTACTTGGGTTTGTTATTGTTGGTATGGTCATACTGCGTTCAGTGTCTTAAGGAACCTCTAAGATGTTTGCGACAGTTTTATATTTTGCTAGGACTTCAGTTTCTCCACAGTCTCATCAACTCTAATTGTTGTTGTTTGATCATTGCCAGTCTAATGGGGGTGACTCATTGTGATATTGGTTCACATATCTGTAATTGGAATGCTGGTGCCATAGTGCATGGCACAGCAGGCTGTGAACCACAAGACTGATAGTCTGAATCCACCAATGGCTTTGCAGGAGAAAGATAGGAAGTCTCCTCCCATATATGTTCACATTCTCAGAAACTCTATGAGTTTCAGGATGAGTCAGAACCAAGTTGATAGCAGTGAGTTTGATATTTTTTATAAAGGCTTACGGAGCCCTAACAGTACAATGTCTGACTGCTAACCAAAATATCAACAGTTTGAGACCTCTCAGAAGTTTCCTGGGAGAAAGACATGACAGTAGGCTTTCATAAAGATTTACAGCTGGGGAAACCGTATGAAATATTTCTCCTTTGTCCTCAAGGGTCACTATTAGTTGGAATTGCTTTTATGACAGTGGATTTAGTTTGTATTTGAAATGGACAGTGATATTGAGCATCTTTTCATGTACTTTTGAGGAGGTTAATGCCTTTTCAGAGAAACATCTTTTCATGTCTTTTGTACTGCTTTTTAAAATTTTTATTACGTATTTCTTAAGTTGTAGAATTAATTTTATGTATTTTATATACTAGATCCGTATCAAATATATAATTCTCAAATATTTTCATAGGGCTTTACTGGCTGATTTTTTTTTGTTTGTTTTAAAGCTTCTTTATTTAATTATTTCTTTTTAATAATTTTAATGAGCATTTACAGGTGATTTTTTTTTTAGCCAAATAATCAGGACTTTGGAGGCACCTCTGAGTGGCCTTGAACATGCAACCTTTAATTTAGTAATGTAGTGTGTTAAATGTTTGCTCTGCCCAGGAACTCATTAATTATATAATGAGTACTGAAATGACTCACTAACTTTCTCTATAACTCTTAGAGTAGGCCTTGACATTTTAAATTATTCACATGGTTGAATTAGTATAGCAAATCATTTTGTTTAGTTAAAACCAAAACAATTTAACATAAGACAAAGAGCATCAAGTATATTGATGTGTCCTTTGTTGACTTTTTGATTTAGAGCGTGTTTATCTTAGGCTGAGGTCTCCAGTGAGGCTTATTTACATAGAGAAAGATATCTCTCTCAAGGAAATGACTCCATGTGGATCAGGCAAACAGAATCCACGTTAACAGGTAAGGTGGACCATTTGTCCAAGAACTGGAGGTGACAGGCCATAGCCTTGATGAGAGTCTTTTTCAACTGAGAGACAACTCCAATCACATCTCATCATGGAAGGGATTACATTACACAGCCAGGACTCTCTTCCCCTCCACATAAGCCTGGAAGCACTGCTGAACCTTGCTCAACAACATAGCAGTACACAAGCCTCAGATGGCCTGACAGATGCTTAGCAGCTGCACATAGGAAATACTGGCCATTTGAATCTCCTCCCATAACCTCCTTGCATGAAGGGAGCTCTGATGGTCTAGTGGCAGGGAGCTGCGCTGGGAACTCAGAAGCATGTGTTTCAAACCCACCAGTTGCTCTGAAGAAGAAGGATGGGCAGTTTCCTCGCATGCGATTAAGTGCCTCTGAAAACCCACTGGAGGGTCGGCCATAGGTTGGTTCCAACTTGTTGGCACATATCGACCACAATTTTTACATGGAAGATGAGAATTCTACTCCTAAACCCCAAACGTGCTGCAGCTTTATTTCACAGTGCTAATATTGATAGCCAGTCATTTGTTGATTTTTAAATCATACATACATCAGCCTGCTTCTTTGCTCCGTTTCCACTCTGATGCCACACTGGAGTGTGTATATACATACAGCTGTATTCTCATGTATCAGTGGACCTGAGCCTGCCAGAAAAGATGTGATATGTTGCTCTACCTCATTTTTCTGTTACAATGTCTTTACAAAGAACGTGGCATGGGTGGAGATGAGACAGATGGAGGTGGATGGGAATGGGTATTGTTCCTAGTCTTTCATTCTCACTTAACCCCAGCCATTTGTACTCAAAGCAGTTCTTGTAACTTATTTTCACACCCTTAACTCTCTTTTCTAAAGCATGACTCCATCTCTGCATTCTAACACCTACCTTTTATCTACTTCCTTTCAATAAGAGTTGTCTAAATGTCTCTGGCTCATTTTCTATCAGCAAAGGGTTTAAGGTGGGTGCAGCTGTCAACTGTTAGAGCATGGCATTGTGGCTGAACACTTCTGGAGTTCAAACCCCGGCTCCACTAGGAAGGAGTTGTGCAAAGTTGTGCTAATTTCTTGCTTATCTGTGTCTCTTTTACTTCATTTGCAAAAGAGGAATAATAACCTCGAAGGTTAAATAAAATACTATATTTAAAGTGCTCAGCATCTAGCATCTTAAGAAAAAGAAATGAGAAATTTTGCAAAAGAATCACTGGTCACATTTCTATTTTGTTTTAGGTTACATGACCTCAATTAAAGTGATATAGGTAGATTTCTCATGATTTAAAAAAAAAAGAAAAGAAAAAAAAATCGAAAGTGATTTCTATAGCTGATCCTCCAGCAGGTTTTCAGAGGCTGTGCAATGGCACAGGAGAAGATTGCCCATCTTTGTCCTTTGGAGCAGCTAGAGGATTCAAACCACCTGCCTTTGGGTTATCCACTAGGTCACTAAGCTCCTTCAAGTGTGCTAAATCCTAGGTATTGTCACTGTCCCCTGCCCTAGCTCTGTGCACATCTGATACTTTCCTAATCCAGTGACCTTTTTACCTGCAGTAAAAGAGTAGTTTCATGCTTTTTACCCATTTTCTCCTTCCTTGAATTTGTCTTGAAACTGATACAAGAAAGATAAGAATAACTCTTCCATTTAGCAAACACACACACACACACACACACACACAGGTGGGGGGGTAGGAGAGAGGAGGGGAGGGAGGGAGGAAGGGAAACAGGAAGGGGGACGAAGGGGGGGGGGGACAGAGACTATTTTTTCACTTTTTCTCTATCCCAGATGACACAAAGAGCTCTGACACCCTAGTCTTCAGGGAGCTGTGCTGATAACCCCAAAGTATTATCATTCTGATGGTTCAAATCCACCAGCAGTTTCTCAGAGAAAGATGGACAATCCCTTCTGTTGCTGTTAAGAGTCTCTGAAAACTCACTGGAGGGTCAACTATGAGTCACCTCTGACTCAGTAACAACCAAGTTTGAGTTCAAATCTGCTGAAGGTTCACCTCTGAGTTGGTTCTGAATTGATTGCAATGGTAATTCTCAGATTTTCCATTTTTACTTACTATGAGCATGTTTTCAAGTGGAACCAGTCCTTAGAGAGAGGCATCGTGTGGGGAAGGTCGAGGTTTGGCACAAGAGAGGAAGATTCTCAAGGAGATGGATTAACGCAGTGTCTGTACCAATGCACTTGCCATAGATAAAGAGTATGGTGCAGTATAGGGCAAGATTTAAATCCTGTTTTTCACAGGCTCACTATGAGACATAGTTGACTTGACAGCATTTAACACCACCACCTCCATCACATTTTTACAAAATCCTTTCTGTTTGTTTTATCTCTTCTTTTCAAATCATAAAAAGTCACAGACGCTGTGAATCACTACTGTCTTTGTATATTGACCTGCATGCTGAATGCACACTCACAGAATGCTAGGACTCTTTATTTATTTAAGAATCTGAGTAGTTGTGTATTAAATGGAGAGTGTGCAATTGATAGTCCCTAACTTTGGATGAAACCGTTTGTTTAAGGACTGATGTTTTAAGTAGAACTTCATTTTCAGGACATTAAAAGATTCCAGTGATAATGTTTGCAAATCCTTTCGTGTACATGAAAAATTAGCAGCTAAATCTGGCCATTAAACCATAATCTTTATTTGACCAAAGCATGATAAAAAAAATGGAATAAACTGTAATTTATCCTAGCTGACAGCTAATTACCTGGGAGTCTGATTAAAGGGAAAACTAAATTTACTTAATTAGTGTTTTGGTATTTAGTCTGTATACATATAAATATGCCTATCTCTTCTTCTTCATGAACATTGCTAGAAATAAATTACCATTTTTATTCTGTCCCATTCAAAAGCTGCCAAACTGAAGGACAAAATGAGAATAATGGGTAGTTTATGAACAAAGATAACAGGTGTTCCTGGACTATGAGCCCATTAGAGGGTAAACACATGCTAACATAAGAATGAGATGTTTCTAACAAAGTATTTTTCCCTTTTTTTCCCCCCATTTGATGGCTCATCCTTTAGTTGCCAGTAAGGAAGTGAGTTAGCTTGTAAAGCAAACCGGCTCTGCCCATCAGTTCTGGCATGCACGGAGAGAAGATTAAACCCTCACAGGTCCCTTTGAAATCCTTGAAATCATTTGTTTGTTAGCAACGGCATTTGGAGACATTGCTTCTATAGGATTTGAAGTACTCTGCAGTGTGTACAACCCCACAGCAGAGGGGCTTTTATGAGTATCCGTAGATGCCTGCTCCAATGCCTGAGAGTTTGCTTAACAGTTTGTTGTTGTTATTATGTGCTATCAAATCACTTGTGACTCATAGCGGCCCTATGTACAAGAGCCGCTGTGCTAACCTTATTGTCTCTGACATCCCAGTGACTGAATCAATCCATCTCATCCAAAGTCTTCCTCTCTTGTGCTATATCTCCACTCTCCCAAGCATGACGTCCTTCTCCAAGGACTAGACTCTCCTTGCCACATGCCCAAAATATGTCAGACAAAAGCTTCAGAATCCTTGCCTCCAAGGAGCAGCCTGGCTTTACCCTCTCTAAGACAAACCTGTTTGTTCTTCTAGCAGCCCATGGTATATTCAATACTCTTCTCCAGCACCACAGCTCAAAAGCATAAATTCTCCTTCTGTTATCCCTAGTCATTGTTCAGCTTTCTATTACATAGCAAGTAATTACCAAGACTATAGCCTGGATCAGGCCCCCTTAGTCTGCAGACTAACATTGTTGCTCTTCAATGAGAGGTCCCTGACAGCAGACTTTCCCAATGCAATTTGTCTTTTAATTTCCTGGCTGCTGGTACCAAGAGTGTTGATTCTGGAGCCAGGCAAACTGAAGTTGTTAACTATCTCAATCTCTTCACCATCTGTCATGATATTGCCAACAGGCCCAGTGGTAAGAAACTTTCTTTTCTTGATGTTTAGCTTCAATCCATATTGAAGGCTGCAGTCCTTGACCCTTTGCAGCAAGCTCTTCAGGTCCTCCTCAGTTTCAGCAAGCAGGTTTGTGTCATCTGCATAATGCAGATTGTTAATGAGTCTTCCTCCAATCCTGATGCTACATTCCTCCTCACAGAGCCCAGCTTCCTGGACTCAATGTAAAACTGAGGCCTCAGTGGTACTTGAAAAGCCATATTATGAAATCACCTTCATTCAAAGAAAACAATCTCATAATAATTTTTAAAGCAATATGGAAATACTAGGATGCTGCTCTTAAAAACAGAGATGCTTTCCTTACACAAATAGTTGACCAACCCATAGTTCAGTCTTATTTCTATAAATAGACTCAAATATTATTTTTAAAAGCACTGACATTTTTAATGAAAGCCCCAAAGGAATGAAAGTCTTAATTAAATCTGAAATTCTATTTCCCAGGCCTGAGCATTCCAATACTATTTTTCACTCTCACGGAGGATCTTCTGTGATTAAAGTAGCATATAAGTGGTAAGATTTTCCAATTATTTAAAAGATAATATCAGAGTAACAGACTCAAAGCAAATGGCAAAATCATTTTAGGCTCATGGAATGTGGAAGATGAAGAAGACTTGCACCGACAGCATCTTCATTTCAGGGATACTTTTGTGCCAGGACATATTCGTTTCATTACTCTCAGCCTCTCAGCTGCAGCACTGCCTGGTGTATTTGGAATTCCTCCAGAATAATGGCTTCTGACAATATTTCTAAGACTTGTGGAATGGAGATAAAAAAAAGGCATAATACTCTTAATGATTTGATGAAGATTGAAATAATGGTTTCTGGAAGCATTACTTTTTTTTTTTTTTTGCCAGCTTCCCAGGCATCATTAAGTCCTCTTCTGCAGTCATTCACACAGTCATTTTCTGGAATTCCATTCCTTTCTTTATTTCTAGAAGTGATTATTTCCATACATATAAATTTACCACTTCACCAAAGGGTTTTAAGATTACAGATAATAAAAGGTTTATGACAAAGTTGACAAATGAGATTAGTTCTGATGATGTCATTCCCAGTTCAGATCACTCGTTGTGTGTTCATGGTATTGTAGGGTTTCCACCCCACATTTTGGATAGTCTTATACATACTTTATTTGTCAGATAAAGCTTCAGAATCCTTGCCTCCAAGGAGCATCCCGGTTTCATCCTCTCTAGCAGTCCATGGTATATTAAATAGTCTTCTCCAACACCACAGTTCAAAAGCATCAATTCTCCTTCTTTCGTCCCTAGTCACTGTCCAGCTCTCTGATGCATAGCAAGCAATTGCCAAGACCATGGCCTGGATCAGGCTCCCTTAGTCTCCAGAATAAGATTGTTTCCCTTTAGTACTCTAAAGCCTTTTTACATCCTGACATTTTTATGGAGGTTGGTTTGGGGGCTTTTTTCTGTTTATCTTCTTAAAGTTTATTTGTATATATTCTTTTTATCCCCTTCAAAATTTTATCTCTGTTATGATTCACACGTGTACATTTGCTGTATGTAGTCTTTTGTTATTCTAAATACAATCTTGGTTTTTCGTGGTTTGAGAAAAACTGTCATTGTCTGGTGTATGGTAATGGCGGGAAATGTTGCTTGTTGTTTCTGTCACCTGATCAGTTCCATACAAAAGAATGACGTTGTTGTTAGTGCCATTAAGGAGACTGACTGAGTTGTTTAAATTGGCAGAGTGAAGTCGTGGGCAGTAGAATGAAGGGTTGCTAAGCCCTGCACCTTCTTGTGATTGGTTAGACTTCAGACCAGTATGATCCACTGGATTTTCATTTGCTAATTTTTAAAAGTGGATCACCAGGCCTTTCTTTCTAATCTGCCTTAGCTGATGAGACCTGGCCAGCATCCTAGCAACATGTAAACCATGACTGACAGTGGTGACTACCCATGAAGCCCATTGGTTGGGGACTGACACTGGGTCACCCATAGTGAAAATGAGATTTCCACTGTTGAAAAATCACAAGAGAATGTGTCTTATTACATAATACATCTTCCAGGATGGTAAGAATAGATAACAAAGAGATTAAGGTATAAAGGGAGGTTTTCATAGTACTTTCCTTTTTTGGATGCCTGAGCAAAGAGCTGTCAAAATTTCTCGTTAAATCCACAAACATTTGATTCACTGACACAAGTACTTGCATGTAGATTTGGTGTGCCGAGCCCTGTGATTGCAGTGCCAGAGTAAGAATGGAGCTGGATTTATGGATCATCTCCAGTAGATTATTGTGAAATGCATATTTTTTTAGAAAAGATCTTCTCTTAATATGTTCAGCATGTGTGACTTCCAGCTGTGCCAGTTAGCATCCTCCCTGCCCAGCCAGATAATGCCTTATACGGTGTTATTACGGTGAAGTCCTCACTCTCAAAAACTCAAGTGCTGGATGTAGGTCAAAATTAGGATTCTAGTCGTTTGTTAAGTAGAGAGAGAGAGAGAAAAAAAAAAACAACAACACAACACCCCAAGTTTGAAGACTTATTTGTATACGTTTCACATGGGCAGTCCTTGGAGTTAGAAATTTGCCAAGAGCTGAATTCAGTCCCACTTGACAATAGATTGGTATTGAAAACAACCCTAAAGCAAACCTATAGCCACTGAGTCCAATTCCTGCTCACACCAACCCAGCAGGAAAGAGTGGGACAGCCCCATAGGACTTCCAGAGCTGTGAATCTTGACTTATGCCTGTCTTTCTCTCTCAAAGCTGCTGGTGGGTTCAAAACCCTGACCTTTTGACTTGCAGCTGGAAGTTTAATCACTGTGCCCACAGAGCTTCTTATGTACTGAATACTTGTAATAAATAAAATACTGTCATTCTCGCTGACTCAGGTAGGAGAGTGTGAAGGGTCAAGGGGACTAAAAAGGAAGTGTAGGATCTCAAGTCCACATACAGGATGAAAGTAGATGTATGTGCATTTGACCAGAATAGAAAATAAATAGAGAAAGAGGTTCAAAAGATCCTCAGACTTTAAACCTCAGTGATGAGAACATTATAAAACTGACAGAAAGTAATGAGTTTATTTGCAAATCACTACCTAACTTGGGAGGGACTGGAGAGCATTATGCTGAATGAACTAAGTCCCATAAGGACAAATACTGAATAAAACCATTACTGTACAATGAATATGAGGATCCAAGGGGTGGGAGAGGGTGCAAATAGAGGGGTGAGGATGGGGGGAAAGGGGGCGTTGCTCATAGTGTCACACAATTTGATGGGTGGTGGGGGTGAAGGAAATGGGAAAGATCTGGTCTGAAAAACAATGTATTTGAATCTTGTAAATACATCAGTGTAAAATAAAAAGAAGTAATGAGTTTAGAAGAACATTGATATGTTCTTGTTGAATGTCTCTACACAAGGATGCTGCTGCATCAAATAGGAATGTCTACTAAACCGCAAGCATGGTGCATGGGAAAGTCCTTTTTATGTTGTAACTGTTATGTAAATGTAGAGTGTTGTTGGTTTTTTCCTGAGAGCTGGTAAGAAGGTCTTTGAGGTAGGCCAGAGAGCGGTCAGTGTTTGAAATGCAAACCTCACAGTCCTTTCCAGAAAGGTGGGACCTCAGCCAGAAGGTGGATGCATGTTCTTGAGAACAAACAGAAAAAAATAGAGCTGGCAGGGGAACCAGGAGGCTGCTCAGGGTGATGTGAGAGGGGTTCCCATCCATTTTGAGTAAAAGTGTGCCTCCTTGTTATGCCCAGGAAGCTGAGGGGAAGTCCTGCTGCTTCTGTCTTCTTGCTTAGGGTGGCAGGGGGACTTGGCCCTTCCCTGTGGGCAGGGCTCTGGCCCATCTGGATTTCTCTGTAAGCTTTCATCACCGTGCTGTTCATGTAAACATGGGCTGATGTCAGCAGCCAAGGAAGTCTTAGCAGAGACAGCCTGTTCATTAGAAGGCAACATGAACAGCTTTGAGAACAAGGAGATGAACAGGCTGATCCATGTGTCCTTAAAAAAAGGTAGAGGGTAGTGGAATGATAGGGAGCTCTGGTAGTCTAGTAGTGATAAGCTGTGCTGCCAATCCAAAGGTGTGAAGTTCGAATCCATCAACTGCTCTGAGAAGGAAAGAAGAACAGACTCCTCTTATGTGATTGACAATCTCTGAAAACCTGGTGGAGGGTCAGTGATGAGTGAGTTCTGGCAGGATGATGCATAAAAACAACAGTAGAATGATGGGGCTACATGATGATATGAACTGTTTGGGGGATTTTTTTGTTTGTGTGTTCTTAAGGGTTGGTTGGCTGGATAGCTTCCTTCTGCCTCCATTAATTCTATTTTACAAATACAAACTACAGTGTGCCAGTAAGATAAGGCCCTGAAAGTGATGCTTAAGGGATACCTGAAGCCCCGGCCATCAGCATCCCTGTGGTCAGACCTGGTGGCTCTCAGGCCTACCCTAGACCCACTAAGTCTGAATCTGCCCTTTAGCAAAGTCCTGAGGTTATCTGTACATTAAAGTTTGAGAAGGACTATTTGAGAAAACAGGCCTTGAATTTATCTGCTATTACATTTGTGGACCTTTCAATAAAATTTCTTCTTGCCTTCTGTGTCAGACTGTATTGGGGCTTTTATAACCAAGAAACATGCACAGGCATTCAAATAAATGTGCCGAGTTTACAAGGAATGAGGGCAAATGAGCCAAATAAGGGCATTTGGAGGAGGGTGAGCCCACTGAATTTATACCCAGCATCAGAGAGCTAGCACATTACTCTTATCTGATTAGGGGATTCTCAGTGATAGGTGAGTGATGGAAGGAGGAATTTTAAAATTTTCCTTGTGCTTTTTTTTTTTTTCTGGCAACTGGACAAGGCCTTTGGATGAGCCCTCAGTCTCATTACCTGGGTCTTCAATGTAAAAGGCAGGAACAAAGCGAACATCTAACCTATGAAAATCGAACTCTAGCCAAGTGAGACATGATTCTCGCTGCGAATCAGTAGCAGAAAGCATGCCAATGGGAGGCTGAGCTGACATGAGCACTGATTTGGGGGCAGGGAACCTGTCTGAAAATTAAGCTAGAGGATGGCTAGCCTTATAGGAAAATGACAGGCAAAGCTCTCTGGTTCATAGAACAAATACAGTAAACTACTATTGCACAGCCTTCGCAAAGAAAATCTATTTTTAGAAATTCGTTTCCATTGTCAATTTCCCCTTCTCATTCGACTCTGCCCTGAAGTGTCTGAGGGGAATTTGCACTGAAGTTCATGCCTATATGGTTATTGTAGTTCATTGTCTACATAGGACACCATGGCAGCCAGGTTCCAGGCAGTGTGCTAGGCTCAGGGATCCGAAATAACGAGAGAGCCTTGGTCCTCCTGACTGTGTGTGGCAGCCCTGACTTGGTGAAGTCAGCAAAGCAGGAGGAAAAGGGCAATGTTGTGTGCATGGCTCTGCCAGTATCTTCTGTTCAGGCTGGCAGCCACCTTTCCCCTGTTTCTCAGGCTTTCCAGAGGCAATCAAATGACATGTTCATTTTCTTAACAAAGATCTTCTCATGTTGCTTTTTCCTTTTCATTATAATATTATACTCAAACTCATTGCCCTTCAGTCCAGTTTGAACTGACTCATAGCCGACTCTCAGAGGATTTTCTAGAGGCTGTAAATCACATGGAAGGAGACCACCCAACTTTCTTCTGTGGAGCTGTTGGTGGATTTGAACCAACATAGAAATGCTGCCTTTAAATTAGCAACAAAACTCCCTATGGACTGTTGTTATGTTGTTAAGTGGGAATTAACTCATAGCTGACCCTCCAGCAGGTTTTCGTAGGCAGCACATGGGACAATATGTAACGGCTAGTGGATTTGAACTATGTCTCTTTGAATTGACAGTATAGCTCCTTACTATTTGGCCACCAAGCTCCCTCTGTGTGGACTATGTCACCATAATAATGGTGACAAATAAATAAGCCAAAAGCCACAATTGCCTTCCAGCTGACTCCCACTCTTGGGGCCCCAGTGTGTGTCAGAATAGAAATTTGCTTCCTAGGGTTTTCAATGGCTGTTAATTTTGAAAGTAGATTTCCAGGCATTTCTTCTAATGCACTTTTGGGCGGGCTCCAACTCTAAGCCTTTCTGTTAGCAGCCAAGTGAATTACTATTTGTGCCACCCAGAGATTCCAGATCATTATAATGCTTGTCAACATTTATTGAATGTTTGCCATGTGATAGGTATCATTAGGTATCTTACATTCATATGGCCATTCAGTGCACACCCCTGGCAGTAATGTGCATCTGTCTCCTCTCTCACTGATACGGCTTTGTCTCCTGGCCCAGTCACTCACCTTCTCAGCCTGTTGCCACAACTTGTGAACGTTCCATCTGATTCCAAGTTAGCCCTTTACCATGTTTCTGGCAAGTTGCTTCCCTATTCCTATTCCCTATGGTATCATTTCATCTTGTATCTTTGGTTATAACATCCAGTGGGGCTTCATTATTATCTTGTTTCCTAGCCTCCACATTTACCTTGTAAATTGGATTCAACTTCGGGTCCAGATTTGACCTGACTTTTCGGAGTGTGGTGGTTAAGTGGTAAGGAGTTGCACTACCAATTCAAAGATGCAGATAGTGTGAATCCACCAACTGCTCGATGAGAGAAAAGAGGGAGAGTCTGCACCAATGTTGTTTACTGTCTCTGAAAAACCAGTGGAGGGTCAATTCTGAGTTCCTTCTGACTTGACAGTACATAACAACCTAACAACAATGTCAATCCTCTACTAATGCCAAACTGGGCTTCTCCCTACTTCACCCAGTGCTCTTCTTCCATTCTTCTCATTAGCCAACACCCCTTGTGTGGAGATTTTAGGACTGCCATGGTGCTGCTTGATCTTACTCTTCTGTAAACCCTTTCTTTGCTGTCTGAATGCTGATGGGAGATTGCAGTATGTCACCAGAAGAGCAAGACTAGGAGTGCTCTTTATTACAGGAATGTGTAACATCTTGGCGAGGCCATGAAGATACTTAGCTTTGTGGTGTCCCCAGGCTGCACTCATTCCAATGTGCAGAGCTCTTCAGCATATCAAGTAGATGGCCAGTTTCTGGGTTGATAATGGGAAATGTTTCCAGTTGCTGGGATGTCTGCAGCTCCTCCCTTTCCCCAGTAGCACACTCTTGATGGACAGCTGGATCAAAGAAGGGGATGACTTGTGACTCAAGCCACAGTAACTCTCTCATTATCATCAAGTGGGAGCCGACTCACAGTGAGCCTTCCATTGGGTTTTGAAGCTGTGACTTGCATGGGATGCAGTAGTTTACCAAAAAAAGGGATGACTTCTCTGATGTCAGAGAGTGTGTGTCCCTGGGACTTGGTAACTTTCATCTTGGGCCCTCAAGTTGACTACTGCTCATAGTGACCCTATAAACAATAGATTTAAACCTTGCCCTATCCTGCACCATCCTCATAATCTCTTACATGTTTCAACCTCTTTTTACAGTAATTGGGTCAATCCATCTTGTTGAGGGTCTTTCTTTCTTACTGACTCTCCACCTTCCTGAGTGGGATGTCTTTGTCCAAGGACTAGTCCGTTCTGACAAAAGACTCAGAAAATGTGAGATAAGATTCTCCATCCTTGCCTCTAAGGATCACTCTGGTTGCACTTTCTCTAGGACAGTCTTGCTTGTTCTTCCGACAGTTGATGAGATATTCAGGACTCTTCTTCAGTGCCACAATAAACAGTGCTAACAGCTGATTCTTGGATCTGAATTGTCTGCACTTTGGAACTGAAAAATAAAAACCAAACAAAACCCAAGTGTTTCTCAATGAGCACTTGTGTCTGAATCTCCTGCCTGTCTTTGTGTTCTATTCTAAACCTACTTTTTCTACAGCTCTGGGACTTTAGCCTAGGAATCTTATTTCAAGCAGGCATTTAGATTGAGACCCCTCCCTTGGTGTGTCAGAGCTGTTCTATCTCACAGCTTCAGCAGAAAAGGATAAAGTAACTGGTTAGCCCTAAAGACTGAATGAAGGTAAAAACCTCTTTTTAGTCCTGGCTTCTTATAAGCCCCTCTGAGTGGAGTTTTAGATGTCCTCAATCCCCAATACATCAAATGTAACAAACAATATGTCTTGGGAAAATTGTAGCCAGAGTACTCCCTGGAGGTAAAGATGTTTAAGCTTCATGTCACATACTTCAGGCATATTGCTCAGAGGGACATCATGGAAAAGGGACATCATGCTTAGGCAGGGGAGGGGTTGGCAAAAGAGAGAGGACATCCCTTAACCAGATGGATCGATACAGTGACTGCCACAGTGGGCTCTAGTGTGTCAGGAAGTGTGACAATGGCACAGGTTAAGACAGGGTTCAGATATGTTGTTCATACAGAGAAAATTATTCTAGTATGGTTAACAGAGAGGTGTAAATATAAGGAAGGATCAGAAAATTAATTAACAGATAATAAACAATAAGATGGCTGAAGTTGTAGTTGATTGTGTGGAACAAAATGTGCATGAATGATTGAAAAAACAATATGGTTTGTAAACTTTTTATTCAAATCACTAAAAAAGCTAAAAATAATAAAAAAGAACCATGACATTTTCTGCAGCCTACAAAGCCTTCCCCCATGCTTCTTCCTAATTATTATCTCTCTAACGGTAAGTGACATTCTGACATCCTTCACCAATAATTCTTTTTTTTTGTCTGCTTTTGAATTTTAAATAAATGGCAGTCATAGCATATGTATTCTTTGGTGTCATATTTCATTTGCTCAAAACTATTCCTAAGGGGGTCACCTCTCATCTAGCAGTCAGGAATAATTGAACCACAAACACAAACCCACTATTGTCAGGTCAGTTCTGACTTGTGTGACTCAAACTTCCATCAGGTTTCTTGGGCTGTGAATCTATAGGAAGAGATTGTTGTGTTTCCCCTGAGGAGGGGATGATGGATTTGAATTGGAATTGTCAATACATTATGCAGTCTATCACTCCTTAGTTCACAATTTAGCAATCTGAAGAGTATCCCACTGTGTGGACAAAGCATGCCTTGTTCACTCAGCTGATCTTAAGCGCATGAATATGCGCTGATTTGTTCCATTGGTTTGTTTATTCCTTCACCATGAAATCATCCTGTTTAATTGCTATGCCTTTAAAATGAATTCTGTTAGCTGGTAATTTAAGTGTATCAGTTATTTTCTTCCAGATTTGCTTTACTTGCCTACCTTTCATGTTCATCAGAATTTTAAAATCAGTATGTAAGATTACACACAGAGCTAGTTGGGATTTTTGGCTGAGGTTACATTATATCTGTAAAAGGTTTAGAGGAGAATTTATATCTTTATAACATAATTTTTTTTAATCCAGGAATGTGATACTTCAATTATTTATGACTTCTTTCATTTCTCTTATGGTATTTGATAATGTTTTCATCATTAGGATTTTTTTTGTGAGTAGAAGTGCTTCTATTTTAAATTCTCTGTCATTTATAAAATACAAATGCAATTAGAATTAGTTTTATGTTGACTTTGTATATTTAGTTCTAAATTAGACTTTGTTTATGGCTTTGCTTTTTTTAATGTGTATTTTTGTAACTAGTTTTCATTATGGGATCAGTACAGTTTGGATTATGTCTCCTGTCTTCTATAGTATTTAGTCCACTATTTGTCAAATTCATAAGAATTTGTTGAATTGTTGATAGATGGCTTATGTAGGGAACTTCAGCTTTTGCTGGCTTACATTAAAAGTTCCAGTTATTAGTCCAATTCTTTTGTTACTCAAACCATTTTTAGCTAAATCCATACAAACAACTGAATTCCATGAGTTTTCCCATAAATTAAAATTCTTAAAACAAAGATATTAAAAATATATATCTCCATTTATTTATTTTACATCTTTCTATAGATAATTTTTGTAGGATTTATATAATGTGTTGACTGTAGAAAATAGCAAAAAAATTTAAAAGTCCAACATAATCAGCAAATATTATTGATCTCAATTTCAATAGAATTTACTTACAAATTCAAATTTCTAATTGTAGTAGTGTTAGAACACCTTATTTTGATTATTTATTAACTAATTTCATGTATTAAAATTATGTGTTCTAACAAAATTAACATTAGCACTACAAACTTCATGAGGCTTTAAGTTTCACTATGGTATTGTTGAATTTTATTATAGAGTGGGATCAGTTGGCCTAGTGGACAGAAAGTAATGCTACCAAGACAAAGGTGGGTAACTTTAATCCCTGGCCCTCAGGCCTGTTTTTAATTTGTTTTGGTCAAACATTCTTCTAGGTTGCAAAGCCCTGATGTGTCCACTTGCTGTACAGAGGTAACTCATGGTTGTTGTGAAGCTGGACACTGTGACACTGATATGTCAAATATGATAATGGTTACCCATGGTGGACAGTGTTTGGTGGAGCTCCCTGGTTAAAACAAGCTTAGAAGCAGGAGTGGCATCCACTTTCGAAAGAGCTTGCCTCTGGAAACCCTATGAACCTGGAGAAACAATGGAAGTTATATACATGTTCAGGTCTTTCATTCATAGGGTCACTATGAGTCACCTATAACTCAAAGGCACTTTACAACAACAACAACATTATAGACAGTATTATGTTTATATTATATTTTATAAGCAGTATTAATTGAATTTTAAGAATTTAAAAAGTAATGAAAGTTTATTAGAGAAATGTTAACACCCAAACCTATTATTATTTAATGGGAAAAAATTGTTTAGGTTATTGTAAATAATTCTGATAGTGCATTTTCTCGTCCTCATCTGATATTAAATGAACAAAGAAGAAGTGATATTTGACCTTAACATGTAAAGCAAGAGGTTAAAGTAAAAGGAAATTAATCTAAAATTAAAATTAAAATGCACATGAATTCTCTTTGATCTTAGACCAAACAAGTGCAGTGCCACTTTCATTAGTGCATTATCTTTAGAAAGTAGTTAGTTGTTTGTCAGAATTGAAATAAGATTCATTTAATCAGCTATTGTAGTTCATCTGTTAAATTACAGCACTTTGCTCTCCATTTGTAAAATAATCTTCAAACTAATGAAGTAAGGTCAATTGTATGCAGTTTTATTCTAGACAAATTGCTGTTAATTGTTTCAAAGGCTTTGGAAAGGTCAATAAAGCCTGCCTTTTCATATTCACTCTTGAAAATGGCAAAAAAACCCTCAAAATCATAAACTCCTTTTTGCTAGGGCAATCCATGTGGGTGGACTGTTAGATTTTCATTAGTTGATTTGAGAAATGGTTTAATTTTTAAGAATGGTTAGGCAGGATCAGTTACATAGGCAGTTTTAGAAATGCCATGTTTCTTCTTAGTGATGACTGACTATCCCTTGAAGAGAGACAGGCTTCTACTGAACAACTGTTTATAGAGAGAGTATGTACTCTGGCTTTTTTTATTTTTCCTTTAAATGAAAATCAGCCTAGACTAATTCGCCTACCTATCCCTTGACTGTTCTTCCTCAAATAATAACTACTTGAATCAAGCTAGTTCTGCTTTTTCCATGTTGTAAGATATGTCAGCTGCTGGCCTGGTGAGCGTGCCACCTGGGTCAATGTAATTGAGGGAACAGGAACCACAGCCAGTTAGTGCCTTGACATGAACTCACTGATGCCAACACAGTCTCTAAGGCTTGATAAAACCTTCCAAAGTTGTATTCTTTGAAATGCATGATTTCCAATAGCTCAGTTTGTAAACCCTTAACAGCGTGTATGTTTCTGAAACAATGCAGTTAATGTTATGTGAGTTATGGTGCAAGAAAAACCAGAAAACAAGGAGCAGAGCACAAAATGCAGTCAGAAGGGAACACAATGGTAGGAGGGAGGGAGGGGAAGCCGTAGCAGGGAGGCTCCATATATGGAGGAGCATCTTCCAGTAGTACTTGGACAAATTGTATTTCCTTTCTACTGTGAACCACCAAATAAGTTCACCTCTGCTGTCATGGTGCATTTGGTGTGAACCCCCTGGGTAGTACAAATAGTTTGTTTGCTAAATGGACTGCTTACTGAAAGGTTGGAAATCTGAGACCATCCAGCAGTGCCTTTAGAAGAAAGGCCTGGCAATTTCTGGACAGTTCGTCATGAGGTTGCTGGGAGTTGGAATCAATTTGAAAGCAAATAGTTTTAGAGTTGGCACACTGATTACTGAGCTCTGGTTGTTTACTTGTAAGGAGTTGCACTGCCAACACAAAGGCACATAGTTTGAATCCACAGTTGTTTCAAGGGGGTAATATGAACAGTTGACTCTCATGTGATTTACTGCCTCTGGAGAGGCAGTTATGAGTGAGTTCTGACTTGATGGTACATAAAAGCCACTACTGGTTATTGATACTAATGTCACAAGACAAAACAGCATCATTTTTCTCATCTAATGGAACAGAAAACTTTAACTAGCTTGGGGATTTCAGCACAGAGAAAGGAAACACTGCAAAATCAGAAAAAGTACATCAGGTCTGTATCCTGCCTCCATACATTTTCGATCTGTATGCAGAACAGATCATTCAAGAGGCTGGACTTTATGAGGAAGAATGTGGCCTCGGGATTTGAGGAAGACTCATCAACACCTTCATTATACAGATGACACAGCCTTAGGAGGGCCTAAAGCATTTGCTGCAGAGGGTCAAGGACTATAGTCTACAAGAAGGAAGCTCAACATCAAGAAAACAAAGATTCTCATCATTGGGCCAATTGGCAGCATCAGGCCGGATGGTGAAGAGATTGAGATTGTTAACAATTTTAGCTTGCTTGGTTCCACAATCAGTCAGAAAATCAAATGACAAGTTGCATTAGGAAATCTGCTGCCAAGGACCTTTCCAGAGTTCTGAAGAACAAATATGTCCATTTAGAGACTAAAGCATGCCTGATCTAGTACATGATTTTGCAATTAGTTGCATCATCAAAGAGCTGGAAAATGAACAAGGATAACAGAAGAAGAATTAATGCCTTTGAATTGGGGTGCTGGAGAAGAGTAATGAACATACCGTGGACTACCGAGAGAACTAAGAGGTCTGTCCTGAAAAGGGTGAAATCAAGCTCTTCCGTGGAGGCAAGGATTCTGAGACTCCATCTCACTTTGGACCTGTAATCAGGAGGGACCAGTCTTTGGAGAAAAATATATTTGGAAGGATTGAGGGACAATGCAGGAGAGGAAGATCCTAGATGAGATGGATTGATATAATAACTGAGGTAATGAGGGTAGGAGTGTCAGAAAGAGAGAGTTTGGCTGAGGATAGGGCAGAGTTCAGAGCTATTGGGCATAGGGTTGCTATGAATTGTAGGCTAGTGATGGCACATAACAACAATAGCAGGGGATTTAGAGAATATTTTGCCAATGAAAGCAGTACTGTGATAGCAGGAAAGACTATTGATACAACAGACCAAGCATATATAGAAAATGATAGAAGGGAATGCTGAGTGCATCTGTGTGACCAACACTGTTCTGCTTGGTCCATCCTAGTGTATAACATACATCTTACAGAACAGGAAATAAGGCATCTGTTCAGTTAAAATTTTTAGGTGCTGACCACTAGGTGGACATCGGGTTAGGTATCCGAGATACAAAAAGTAATTAAATTTAAAAAAAAATCCAAAAGGTCACTGTTCTTATCTGCAAGAAGCTTACAAACTAGTGAGAACGGTAGACACTGGGGAACAGTAGCGGTGGGCACTCATCTCTTTCAAACTACCTCTGAGAATTGCATCTCAAGGAGCCCTCCTGAGACCCTATGTGTTTCTCTGTCCCTTTCGTCCTCCACATCAGCATGCTGATCCCTCTGACTCTGTTTCACTGATTTCAGCTCTTGGTACCTTCTCTCTTAATCCTGTGTGCTAGTCCTCAGATGACTTCTATAAGATGTTAGGGAACAGGGAAATATTTCCCTCCCCTTATTTTAACTTAAGGGGGTTCTGGTGGTTTGGTTCATAGAGAGTTGCACTGCCAGTGCAAATGTCATGCTTGTCTGGTGATTGGAATCCACCAGTCCCCTAGGGAGAAAAATGGACAAGCTCCTCCATATGGTTTACAGCCTCAGAAACTCAATGGAGAATCAGCTATGAGTCAGCTATGACTTGATGAAAAAGAGTTTGTGGCTTTTGTTTATTTTCACACAGATATTCTAAATAGCTAGAATAGTGACTGACATGGTAAACTCTCAAAAATATTTGTTGATTTAATTAATTTAGAAATCAGTATATCAAAGACATCCTAACATATAGGTAAGCACAGATTGTAGAGAATAAAACATGAAAAGCACTTTTTGCAAACATAAAGGTTTATTGAGAGATAAGGAGAGAAGCATTTTGACAGTTTCATTTAAAAATTTAATTCAAATAATTATTTTCTACTCAGAATAATAAAATGACTTTTATTCTGACTCTGAATTCATTACTAGATATTTTTACACCCTGTGTCTTAACATCCCATATTCCTACAACTGTGAAACATTTCTTAAAATCAGCTTTCATTCTATAGCTGTGATTATTAGTTATAACAATGGCACTAATATTTATTGAACATTTTCTGGGAGGACTATTTTAAATATTGGCAAGGCCTATGGTCCTGTAGCTCTAGGGGTACCATTGCTAATGTTCAATGGATCTTGACTGAAGGCAGAAAGTATCAGAAGAATGTCTATGTTTTACCAACTATACAAAGTCAGTTGACTCTCTGGATCACAAGAAATTGTGGCTAGCATTGAAAAGAATGAAAATCTCAGAACACTTGATTGTGCGCATATGAAACAATACAGATGAAGATGCTCAAACGAATGGATTAAGAAATTATAGTACCCAACGGGATACTGTGCAGCACGCAGGAGCAATAACTTTGTAAATTATTACCTAACTTGAGAAGGACTGGAGAGCATTATGCTGCGTGAACTAACACAGTCCCACAAGAATAAATATTGTATAAAACTGTTATTGTGGAAAGAGTATAAGGATCCAGGAGTGGTGGGAGAGGCTGGAAGCAGAGGGATGTGGATGTGCAGGGGGAGGGAAGGATTAATCATTGGGTTGTACAATTTGATGTGGGGGGGAGGTGAGGGAAATTGAAAGAATTTGTTCTCATTTGTATTTGAGTTTTGTAAATAAACTAGTAGGGGGGAGAAGGGGGAAAAAAGAGTAAGGTAACACTGCATGTTTCAAAATCAAGAAAGGCATGTGTCAGCGATGTGCCCTTTTTTCATACCTTTTCAGTCTATATGCAGAACAGATCATTCAAGAGGCTGGACTTTAAGAAGATGAATTAGAGGATGACTGTAACAGTCTGCGTTATGACACAACCTTGCTCACCAAAACTGAGGGGGACTTGAAGTGTTTGCTGCAGAAGATCAAAGACTGCAGTTTTTATGTGGATTGCCTCTAAATATCAGGGAAACACAAGTCCTCACCCCTAGGTCAGTGGAAAGCATCATGTTAGATGGAGAAGATTGAAATTGTCAATGATTTCATCTTGCTTGAATCCACAGTCAACACCCTTAACACCATCAAGAGAAAAGTTGAAATGGGAAAATCTGCTGTCAAGATCCTTCCCAGAGGGCTAAAGAGCAAAGATGTAAGTCTGAAGACTAAGCTGGGTCTTATCCAAGCCATGGTCAAATACCAGCTATGCATATGAGAAGGAGACAATGAATAACAATGACAGAAGAAGAATTGAAGCCTTTGAGTTGTGGTGCTAGAGAAGAGTATTTAACATACCGTGGACTACCAAGAGAACAAATAGGTCTGTCCTGGAGAAAGTAAAACCAGGTTGTTCCTTGGGGGCTAGGATTTTGAAGCTTCATCTTGCATACTTTGGGCATGTTATCAGGGACACCAGTCCCTGGAGAAGAATGCTTGGAAGGGTGAAAGGTCAGCACATGAGAGGTAGACCCAGGATAAGATGGTGGAAGACCCTGGATGAGATAGAATGGCCAGTAATGGGGGCAGAAATGGGGTCAGGTGGCTTAGAGATGGTGAGGTTGGCTCAGGATGGGATAGGTTTCAGAGCTGTTGTTCATAAGGTTGCTTTGAGTCATGGTTTAATCAATGGCACATAACAGCAATGAGTACCCTAATTACGAAATGATGAAACATGAACTTGAACCTAGGAATTCTGTCTTTGAGCCTACACAACTAACTTTAACATGTTTGTGTACTCCAATGTCTGACAGAAGAAGAATTGATGCCTTTGAATTTTGGGGCTGGAAAAGTATATCGAGCAAACCATGGACTGAAAATAGAACAAACAAGTCTGTCCTGGAGATAGTGAAACCAATATACTCCTTAGAGGCAAGAATTGAGTTATCGCTTGCTGACAAACTTTGGGCATGCTGCCAGGAGGAACCAGTCCTTGGAAAAGGATAATATGCTTGGAAAAATGGATGAACAGCACAGGAGAGGAAGACCCTGGAGGAGATAGATTGATACAGGGGCAACGGAGGTAGGTGTGTCAGAGACAGTGAGATTGGCTCAGGATCGGAAAGGCTTCAGAGCTTGTTGTTCATAGGGTCGTTATGAGTTGCAAGCAACTCAACAACACATAACAACAACAGAAATGTCTCTTATAATTATTTTTGTTGTTAGGTGTTCTGGAACTGACTATGACTCATAGCAACCTGGTGCACAACAGATCAGAACCTTGCCCGATTATGCACCATCCTCATAATCTCCAACACCCTCTAGCCTGTTGTCAGTCACTGCATCACTGCGTCAGTCCATCATGTTGTGCTCTCCTTCACTGACCCTCTACACTCTCAGGCAAAAGTCTATAAATGGCATGTCAGTTGATTCAGCTATATATAAAGCACTTAAAAACACAGTGAACAATTATTCATTATTTAAAATTAGGGAGCTCTGGTGGCTAGTATAATAAGGAGTTGTTTTCTAAGTGACCAGCATTTTTTATTTATAACAATATTCCATAAAAGTTTCATTAAATGATAGAAATAGAAAATGTTTACTGTTGCTAGGTCTCACTGAGTCATATATGACCCATAACAACTTTATGAACAATGGATCTGGACACTGTCCTGTCCTGTGCCGTCCTCACACTTCCTGGCACACTAGAGCCCATTGTGGCAGTCTCTAGTCAAAGATCTTCCTTTTTTTACCAACCCTCCACCTTTCTGAGCATTATGTCCCTGTCCAACGAATAGCCCTTTCTAGCAATATGCACTGAGTATGTGAGGTGAAGCCTCATCATCTTTGCCTCGAAAGAGCACTAGGGCTTCACCCTCTCCAAGATGTATTTGTTTCTTCTTTTGCCTGTCCATGAGATGTTCAGTACTCGTCAACATCACAGCTCAAAGGGATCAGTTCTTCTGTCATCCTTATTCATTGTCCAGCTCTCAGATAGATGCATAGTGTGATCAGAAAGAACATGGCCTGAATCAGATATACCTTAGTCCTCAAACTAACATAATTACTCATTAATAATTTGAAGAAGCCCTTTTAATGGACTTTTTCTCAGTACCTTATGTCTCCCAATTTCCTGACTGCTGGTAATCAGGGTGTTAATTGTGGATCCAAGTAAGATGAAGTTGTTGGCAATTTCAATCTTTTCTCTATCAATCCTGATATTTCCCCATCAGTCCAGTGGTAAGAATCTTTGTGTTCTTGACATGAGATTCAATCCATATTGAAGGCTCTAGTCTTTACTATTCTGCAACAAGTTCTTCAAGTCCTCACTTTCAGCAAGCAGACAATGTATAAGGGGCTTCTAATATCAGAAGCAGCATAATTATCCTGCTCTCCTACCAGGATTCATCACTGATGGCCTGTTCTGAGTCCGTCTTCTACCATGCATGGAGTTCATTGCACTTGATGTTTATGTGCATAAGATGTACCATTAGGAAGAGGATGCTGAACTCCACAGAACATGACTTTTGGAAAATATTTTCATGTGCCTCTTGCATAGAGTTGATGGCATTCCTGTTGTCCCTTCAGGATCTATCTGCGTTTGTTTAATTTTGATTCAATGGAAGCATATGTTAATTCAACAATTTTCTACACGCATAATTAATTTCAAAGTTTACATGTATTTGTCCTTATTAAACTGAGTTAGCTCATTCAGTATAATGCTTTCCAGTCTATCCCATGTTATAGAGTATTTTTCAAAATGGTTGCTTCTGAGTACTGCACAGAATTCCTTCATGTGAATTTACTGCAATATTTCAATCCATTCATTAGTTTATGAACATTTGGGCTGTTTCCCTATTCTTGCTATTGTAAATATAATAATTCAGCTATGAACATCAGTGCACAAATCTCCGTTTCTGTCTCAGTCCTGTTTCCCTCAGGGTATATTCCTAGTATATTTATAGTATAAATAGTATGAAAAATACAGCCAGAAATACACTACCAGGAGAAGATAACATTGATGAATAGAACCTCTAAAGATCAAGTCCCTGTATGCATCAAAAATGTTTTCCAATAAGGTACAGAGAAAACCTACTTACTGGGAAAAAATATTTGGCAATGATACCTCAGAGAAGGGTCTCACAATGAAAGTTTACGGAATACTAAAGGATCTCCACAAGAAAAAGACTGATAACCCAATAACAAAATGGACAAAAGACATGGAAAGACTTCACAGAGGAAGACATTCCAATGGTCAACAGACACATTAAGAGATGCTCAAAATTACTGGCAGTGAGAATGCAAATCGAAACCACAATGAGATACCATTTCACCCCAGTAGCAGTGGCAAAGTTTATAGGCCAGCAAACAATGATGGAGAGCATGTGGAGAGATTGTACTGTCATGTACTGTGAAATGATTCAACCACTATGGAAGGCAGTTTGGCAGTTCAAAAAGTTGAACAAAGAAATTCTATGTGATTCAGCTAGCATTTATTTTTCATTTTATGTTAGTTTGCATACAGAGTTCATGTACATTGTGTTTCATGCTAGTCTTCACTCACATTGTGTTTCATACAGTCATTCTCATTCATTATGTGTTATAAAATCTTTCACCATTAAACCTTGCCCGTCATTACCCTGTCTTTGCAGATCCCCACAGGATCTTTCCCGTATCCCCCACCCCCTACCTCCACTCACCAAATTGTGTGGCCCTTGGATTTATTCCCTTGCCCAATTTCTCCCCTCTGTTTCCACTCCTTCCAACTTGGATCCCCATACATATATTACTAGTTACTCTTTAATATTAGCAATAATGGTCCTATGCAGTATTTATCTTTATGAGATTGACTGAGTTCATTCCTCAGCTAGGATTTTTTTTTTTAATGACAGTTTCATTCCAGATGATGCTGTCCTGCCCAAGAGAGGGTTAGGTAGAGTCATTTATATTTATCGAAGTTGCTAAAAGACAACAACTGAGATAACTGAACCCTTTTGTTTATATAGAGGGACAAACATGTCTAATTGAATGTTACGGTTAGGGGAAACTTCATGGGGCAGCCTTGAAGTTCTCTAAATTAAACACTTGGAAGTTTTGAAGGAGAAGATAGTGGACAGTCCTTTCCTGTATCCATTTAAACCCAATTGTTCTACCTATCTCAGCAGATGCCATAATCATGATTTGACTACTGGTGACTGACATATTGACTACTGCTATTTTATATATGCCCTTATTTTTTAAGATAACTTTTCAAAAGTCTATACTTTTAGCTGAACTTACTAATATACATGCTTTTGTTTTGACTTTGTTTTCTAACTAATGCACTCTTATTTTTATTTAACCTCATTTACCTCTGTAAATTATTATACCATGTTTATTTCCGTCTGGTTATTACCTCTTTTCAATAGCATGTTATCTGTATCTTCTTTTTAACTAGTTTTGTCTACTTAACCTTAACCTGTTATTAATTTGGGCTCTTGCTTTCCATCCCAGAGTGGTTTTTCGGGCTGTTTAGCCAAGTATTCAACAGGGGAATGCTGCTTGCAATCAGTTCAACCTTTTGCTTGTAAAAGTTGGAGTCATGAATTCCAAAGGCACTTTGTCAGCATAAAGCTTATGAGTAAATAGTATACATCTTCAGAAATATATATTGTCTCCAACTTTTTAAAAAAGTGTTATAGTATATGACTTAAAGCTAACCATGGTCACATTTATTCATACCTCTATCTCATCTCACATACTTTGGGCATGAGGCCAGGAGGAACCAGTCCCTGGAGAAGAACATGATGCTTGGAAGGGTGGAGGGACAGCACAGGAGAGAGGAAGATCCTGGATGTGATGGATTGACACTGTAACTGGGATAATGACGGTAGGTGTGTCAGTGACAGTGAAACTGGCTCAGAATAGAGCAGAGTCCAGAGTTGTATTGTATTGTATTGTATTATGAGTTAGAGACAATTTGATGGCCCATAACAACATATCTCACTGTCTGTCTGTCTTTTAAGGAGTCACATACATCCACACTCAGGGGCTCAGGACTTATATATATTCAAGTGAAAATCAATTAATTCAGCCCAAGAACCCTGGAATTGAATGGCCAGCCCTGTATTATCTTTTCATATCTTGAATTCTCCATTTAAAAAAAAATACTATTTTATTGTAGTAAAATGTAGACAACATTTTGCATTTGCTGCTTAAATTCTTTTAAGTGTGTGACTCTGTGGCATTAATCACATTCCCCTTGTTGTGCATCATCACTGCCATCTGTTACTTCCAAATGTTTTTCACCGCTGCTGCATAGAAGGCCTGATGGCAGAGTAGGAAGTTGGGCTGCTCACTGGAAGTTCAAATCCACTCACCAAGGAGAATGATCGTGTAGTCTCCTCTTGTTTAGATAGCCTCAGAAACCCATTGGTGGGGGGTGAGGCCACTATGGGTCAGAATCCACTTGGTGGCAGTTGATTTGGTCTGGTTTTAAAATGGAAATTCAGAATGTCCTTAGCAATAGTTCCCTATCTTCCTCTCCCTCTGGGCCCCAGAATCCTCTAGTATAGTTTTGTCTTGATGCATTTGTCTGTCACAGAACTTCCCTTATGGGATTGTACAACATTTGTCCTCTGCGATTGACTCCCTTGTTTCAGAACTTTTGAGCATGCGCCAGGACTTTTGAGCACCAAGAGACTGTGATCTGAATCCTGTGGTTTACAGTCTACAGTGTCTAAGGTTGCTTGACATTTGCCAGGTTATCCTTTCCAGAGCAGTCACACAAGTGGGAATTCTGGTGCAAGAAAAAGACTCTCTTTTCATCTCTTTGTCTGAAGCTTTTTCATAGGGACAGTCTTTCTCTCTCTCCCCCTTTGTCTCTTTACTCTTCTTCCTTCTCTCTCTCTTTTCTCTCTCTTCTCCTCTCTCTCTCTCTCTCTCTCTCGTTTCTGTCTCTTCTTTTCTCTCTCTCTCTCTCTACACACACACACACACACAGAATGAAGTAAGAAGTGACTCAAAGCTTACCCTGCATTGGGCTTATGAGGCTATAAATTACACAAAGGCAATTGCACCATCTCTCCCCCTTTGAACACCTGGTTGATTCAAACTGCCAGAGAGACATGATCCTTGGGCTAGCAGCAAAAATGTATGGACTATGCCATGAGGAGCTGTGCTTTACTCATTTTGGTAGCTGAACATGAGCACAGGTCAAGCTCTCCTCCTAGGATGGTATCACATTCCAATTCCAGCACAGTGTCCTTATTCTGGGGGCATAAACTCAGACAACCTCTGATTATCGCACACAGCCATTGGCTATGGGAATCTTCCATCAACAAATTATATTGGGTTTCAATGCCAAATAACTGGTTCAACTGGACTAAATAAATAGACTGCTTGCTTATTTGGCATGGTGATGGGCTGAGAGCAAGCCACTTCATCCACCATTATTTCAAGGAATAGATCTTTCAGGGATTAATTACACTGTAGATTACTGTTTAAACACATGGAATTAAAGGACTTGTTCAATACCAGATGCTTTATTGAATTTTGCCAAGCTAGGCAATCAAGCTTCTCCCAAGAAGGAAAATTGGAACAAAACAAAAATAAACTTTATATACTGACTTGAACATACAGAATCATGATGCACTGATGCACCATAGAATATAAATCATGGCAATATGTGACCTACACTTGCGTTTAGTCAATGTTCAAAAATAGAGAACCCCAGAGAGACCACCTCTTATTTCATAGTGTTCAGAGAGAGATAAATAACCACTAATGTGCACTTTGATCTAATAAAACAAGACCATGGGACTTTGAACTTCAGATCAAATTGGAACAGAGAACTGCCCATTTATTCACAGAGACCACTGACTTGCATAGAATGCATGGCACAGACTCCCTAATTACCACAGTCTGTCCTTTCAATCTTAGCCCCCTTAGAAATGTGAACGGGAGTGTTTCTTCTGAGCTAAGTGAAGGTGCTTGCTGCTGTGTTTCCGACCGTTTTCAAAGTCTCCTTTTCCAGCACTGAGGCCATTACCCTGTCACAGTTTCTGAGCCGAGCCAGGGTCTAGTCCTGAGCGAAACTGCTGAGATGGAAAGCAAAGGGTCCTGTAGCTCGGTTTGTGAGTGTGTTCCTGCTGAAGGGAACAGTGGATCTGCTTGCCTTGCCATGAAGTGAGGGAGAAAAGAACATGGAATGTAAGAGCTGGCTCAACCAGCTAGCACAATCAATGTGGGACAGGCACTATGATTTGGAGACAACAGAAAAAGATTCCCCAACCACCATAACCTTTTGAGAGACAGCATTCTACAATGCAAGGCTGATTTTGTATCTTAATGTCTTTGTTAGGATATATTACACCTCATAGGGGGATTAAATCAGCAATATTTTGAATGAACAGTGAAATCAGGGGGAGATTTTGACAAATGCAATACTTATTCCTCTACCACAGTGATGGCAATTTAATTGGTCTGGAAAAGATTCAAGTATGGTTATGTTGAAATGGGTGTATTTAAAAGTCCTTTCCCAAGTGATTGCAGTGTTCTATTAAGAACAAGACTATTGCCTTAGGAGGAATTAACTCCTCAGAAATTTTGCTAATAGATAGGAAGTTGGAGATAGGTGGACAGAAACTGCCCACGTAGTTTGAAAGGTCAAAAAATATCATAAAGTTGAGAGAGCTCAAGATATCTTTTTTTCATCATTTTCCAAATCTTCTGTTTTGCCCAGTCCCAAGGAATGGTGCAATGGTTAAGAGTTGGTCTGTTAACTCAAGGTCCAAATGTGCCCTGAAGTATAATCTGAATGATCAGAGTCTTACAAATCCTATGGACCAATTCTACTCTGCAGTTTTATTCTATGAGCTTATTGTGAACCAGAATTGGCTTTATGGTGCAACGAACAGCAGCAACACAACAATATTACTTATTCTCAGTAATTTTTTAGGGTTAAAAGTGTAATTTTATGTAGATATTTTTTGCACATAATCTATAGTAAGGTATATCAACAGATAAAGTCTTGAACGGAACTTGAGTTTGTGTTGTTAAAATCACCGTAAGTTCCATTTACAACAGCATTGATAATACTGCAAGATGACAGAGAACCTGGATTGAGAAAGCAAAGTATTTGCAACACTGGCTGATAATGTCCCATTAGTCACCAATGAATTACAATGTATCTCATATTTCAGTTGCTTATTATTACAGAATTTCAGAAACTAGCAAACTTGTGCTTAGGAAAGATCTGATGTCCTCTACTGTCACAGAAATTTCAAAAGGTTAATTTTCTAGCAGTCTTACTACAGAAAAAAGAAATCTAAGTTTACCAAATCATGGGGGCTCTAGTGATTTAGTGGTAAGAAGCTGAACTACAATCCCGAAGGCATGTGGTTCAAATCCTGCAGGAGAAGGATGGGAAATTTCCTCCCATATGATTAACTCCTTCTGAAAACACAAAGAGGGTCAGCTATAGGTCAGTTCTGACCGACAGCACACACCACCACCACAATACCAAATCTGATGGTTTGGGGAGCCAACTGTGCAAAATAATTTGCCTTACATAGGCACACCACTTCTTCACAGCGAGTCCCCTTTGCCTAGTTCAAATTAAAAAAAAAAAAAAATCTTACTAAAGAAGTTAAAGTATGTTGCTGTTTTGTGCTGCCAAGTCAGTTCTCGTTTAGAGCAACACTAAAACTAGGGTAGAATTGACCGCAGCGTTTACACAACTTGACATTTTACAGGAGTACACTGCCACGTCATTCTCCCCATTAAAATTTCTTAGAACTGTGTTAAAGTACAAAGTTGTGGGTTGTTGTTTTTTTTTATACTTTTTAAATAATTTTAAAATTTTTTAAATTTTATACTGGTTTATTTACAAAGTTTGAATACATTGTTTTTCATACCAGACCTTTCCAATTTCCTTCACACACAAGTGATTAAATTGTATGAGCCTGTGATTAATCCTTCCACCCTACCCATCCTCACCTCTCTGCTTCTACCTCCCCCCTTGGATCCTCATACTCATTCTACAATAATGCTTTTATACAGTATTTATCCTTATGGAACTTAGTTCATTCACTCAGCATAATGCTCTCCAATCCCTCCCAAGTTAGGTAGTAATTTACAAAATCATCGTTCTTGTATACTGTGTAGTATTCCATTTTGTGAATGTACTATAGTTTCCCAATCCATTTGATTGTGGTTGGTCATCTGGGCTGTGTCCATGTTCTTGTGATGGTGAATAACACTATGAACATTGGTGTACAAGTATCCATTTGTGTCTCAGTTCTCATTTTCATGGGGTATTTCCCAATAGCTACGTCATATGGAATTTCTATGCTCAGCTTTTTGAGGAAATGCAAAACTGCCTTCCAGAGCAGTTGTACCATCTTACAATACCATCAACAATGTATAAAAGATCCTATCTTGCCACGTCCTCTCAAACATTTATTACTTGTCCTTGCTGTTAAACTTTGCTACTGCTACTGGATTGAGATGATAACTCATTGTGGTTTTGATTTGTATTTCTCTTATTGCCAATGATTTTGAGCATTTCTTCATGTGTCTGTTGGCCAGTCTAATATCTTCCTCTGTGAAAATTCTTTCCATGTCTTTTTGCCCATTTCGTAATTGGGTTATCAGTCTTGTGGAGCCCCAGGAGTATTCTATAAACTTTTATTATGAGACTCATCTGAGATGGTATTGACACATGTTTGTTCCTAGATGGTAGGTTTTCTTTTCACCCTGCTGGAAAGTTTTTGATGCTCACAGAAATTTAATCTTTAGAAGATCCCATTCATCAATTTTACCCTTTCTAGATTGTGTGTATCTGCCTCTACAGGGCAGTCTCTTTAGATCATAGACAAGGCATCTAATCTTGATCTCAGTTTGTCTCTGATTAACTTTATGGTTTTGGGTTTTACTCCCAGCTCTCTGATCCACATTGAGGTGATTTTTGTGTATGATGTGAGATATGGATTCTGTTTCAGCTTTCTATAGGTAGCAGTCCAGTTTTGCCAGTGCCATTTGTTGAAGGGATTGTCATTTCTCCATTTAATAAGTTTTATTTCCTTTTCAACTATCAGTTTGCCATAGAAAACTGAGTCTATTTCTGGGTTCTCAATTTTGTTCCATTGGTCGATGTGCCTGTCATTGTACTAGAACCATGCTGTTTGATTACTACCACTGAGTAGTAGGTTTTTAGGTCAGGGAGTGCTATGCCTCCCACTTCATTTTTATTTCTAAAAATTATTTTGCTTATTTGCAGTTTCTTGCCTCTCCAAATAAACTTGACAATTTCTCTTTTGTTCTCCTTGAAAAATGAATTTGATACCTGTATTGGGGATCAAGAGTAATAAAGAGCAATGACATCAGTCTGGATATTAGGGTGTGCCTGATCTACACCATAGTCTTCACAATTACTTGCTATGAATTAGATAGCTGGACAATGACTAGGGATGATAGAGAGAGAATTGATACCTTTGAGCTGTGGTGCTGGAGAAGAGTCTTGAATATACCATGGACTGGCAGGAAAACAAACAGGTTCATCCTGAAGAGAGTGAAACTAGGCTGTTGCTTGGAAGCAAGGATTTTTTGGGCATGTTGCAAGAAAGGACCAGTCCTTGGAGAAAGACATCATTCTTGGAAGGGTGGAGGGAGAGCGCAAGAGAGGAAGACCCTCAATGAGATGGATTGATTCAGTGAGTGGGGTAATGAAGGCACGCATGCCAGAAACAGTAAGGTTGGCACAGGATAAAGCAAGCTTCAGGACTGTTGTACATAGGGTATTGCACTAGGAGTCGTAAGCAACTCAGTGGCACATAGCAACAACATTGGAATTGTTTTGAACATGTAGATCGCTTTTGGTAGGATTATCATTTTCATAACATTGAGTCTTCCTATCCATGAACTGGGCACATTTTCCCATTCTTTATATTTTCTATTGTGTCTTGTGTTCAAACTCAAGTAACTCAATTTGTGCTTGGCTATTTTAAATGGTATTTCTTTCTTGGTTTCCTTCTTTGAATTCTCTTTGATATGGTAGAGGAATCCCACTGAGTTTTGGATATTAATCTTAAATCCTGCCACTTTATTTAATTGGCCTACTAGGAACAAAACTGGTAACTATTTGTTGTTTGTTTTGGGGTTATGTTTTGTTTTCTTTATTGAGTCTTTGGGGTTTTTTGTGTACACTATCATATCAGCTGCTTATAGCAATAGCTTAATTAATTATAGCTGATCTGGATACCTTTTATTTCCTTCTCTTGTTGTATTGCCCTGGCAAACACTTACAATACAATATTTAATAGACGTGGGGACTGTGAGCATCCTTGTTTGGTCCCTGTTTGAAAGGAAACTGTTTTTAGTCTTTCTTTGTTAAGAATGATATTGTCTTTAGTTTTGAATATGTACTTTTCACTATGTTGAGGAAATTCCCTTCTAGTCCAGTTTTGCTGAGTGTCTTTATCAAAAAAGCGGTGTTAGATTTTGTTAAATAGCTTTTCTACACCAATTGCTAAGATCATGTGGTCCTTATTATTTATTTTGTTACTGTGGGGAATTATGTTTATTGCTTTTCTTATGTGGAACCATCCTTGCATACCTATTATGAATCTTACTTGGTCATGGTGAATTTTTTTTACGCGCTTTTAGATTCTATTGGCTAGGATTTTGTTTAAGAACCTTTGCACCTATATTCATGAGAGATACCAGTCTGTAGTTTTCTTTCTTGGTAATATCTTTGCCTGGTATTAGGTTTACGCTTGCTTCATAGAAGAACAAAGTTTTATGGCATGGACATCAAATTGATTTCCAAGAAGAGTTTGAACACGCATGGGAAACTTGCTGATTTTAATACTTTTACATTTGAGAGGCTTTTATATAACAGAAAGAACTGCTTTGTAAATATTATTCCTTTCCAAGACACCACTGTTTTCCTTTCTTAGGGAAAATGGCTAACATGAGTTGATTAGGTTGCCATGGTACACTGAAGTAAATGAAGAGACATGGAAAGACATATCAGTCACTGTTTCACACATTATAGTGGTCTCTCAGGTTTGCTGGCAAGGGAACAATGAGAGACATGGCAGAGGTCTGGTAGCTTCAAGGGGAACTATCATATCTCATGATCCCATTGTAAGCCACAGTCTCCTCTATTGCTCAGGCCACTTCTTTTGTAGTACTTTAACTTGTGACCATTGAGTCCACTTACTCATAGCCACTCTGTGTGCAACAGAAGGCAGCCTGCTTGGTCCTGCACCATTCTCACAACCATTGTGTGTCACTTCAGCCACTGTGTCTACCTGGCTGAGGGCTCAATTTGTGGTTTGCTAACCACTTGGCCAACTGACTGGAACAGATCTATATTTGTCCATTCCAAAGAATGGTGACCCAACAGAGTGTGGAAACTATAGAACAATATCATTGATTTCACATGCAAGCAAGATTCTGCTGAAGATTATGCAAAAATTACTGGAACAGCACATCAGCAGAGAACTGCAAGAAGCCCAGGCTGGGTTTAGAAAGGGTCATGGTACTAGGGATATTGTAGGTAATGTTGGATGGATCTTAGCTGAAAGCAGGGAATACCAGAGGAATGTCTATCTGTGCTTCATTGATTGGGCAAAGACGTTTGACTGTGTGGACCATAACAAACTTCGGCTGACTCTGAGAAGAATGGGAATCCCAGAACACTTGATCGTGCTAATGCGAAACCTATATTTGAATCAAGAGGCAGTCATCAGAACAAAGCAAGGAAAAACTGCTTGGTTCAGAATTGGGAAGGGTGTATTCCAGGGATGTGTCCTATCCCCGTACCTTTTCAACCTGTATGCAGAACAGATTATCCTGGAGGCTAGGCTCTATGAGGAAAAATGTAACATCAGGATTGGTGGAAGATCTATCAACAGTCTGCATTATGCAGATGACACAACCCTGCTTGCTGAAACTGAGGAGAACCTGAAGCACTTGCTGCTGAGGGTCAAGGACTGCAGCCTTCAATATGGATTGAGGCTCAATATCAGGAAGACAAAGATTCTCACCACTGGACCAATTGGCAGCATCAGGATGGAGGGTGAAGAGATTGAGATTGTTCATAGCTTTAGTCTGCTTGGCTCTACAATCAACACTCTTGCCACCAACAGCCAGGAAATTAAAAGACGTATTACAATTGGAAAGCCTGCTGTTATGGACCTCTCCAAAGTACTAAAGAGCAACGGTGTCTCTCTGGAGACTAAGGTGCGTCCGATACAGGCCATGGTTTTTGCAGTCACTTGTTATGCATCAGAGAGTTGGACAATGACTAGGGAGGATAGAAGGAGAATTGATGCCGTTGAGCTTTGGTGTTGGAGAAGAGTTTTGAGGGTACCATGGACTGCTAAGAAAACAAACAGATTCATCCTGGAGGGGGTTAAACCAGGCTGCTCCTTGGAGGCAAGGATTCTGAGGCTTTGTCTGACATACTTTGGTCATGTTGTAAGGAGAGACTGATCCTTGGAGAAGGATATCATGCTTGGGAGGGTAGAAGGCAGGCACAGAAGGAGAAGGCCCTCTAGAAGATGGATTGATTCAGTGACTGGGGTAGTCGGGATGAGTGTGTCAGAGACAATGAGATTGGCCCAGGATAGAACAGAGTTTAGGGCTGTTGTACCTAGGGTCGCTATGAGTCGCAAGCGACTCGATGGCACTTAACAACAACAACAACATTTTAAATGGTATTTCTTTCTTGGTTTCCTTATTTGAGTTATCTTTGATACTGTAGAGGAATCCTATTGATTTTTGGATATTAATCTTATATCCTGCCACTTTATTTAATTGGCTGAGGGTTCTCATCCTTTTCAGTAACATTCTACTTTACCAGGCTTGAGGTTTCTCCTCCAAGAAGAGATGGTGCTCCTCATGATAACATGCACAATGTATGGTAGATGGAGTCTCCCCACCCCTGCTTCTAAGGAATTCTTTGCACTTCCTCCAAGACAGGTGTGCTTGCTTTCCTCACAGCATCTGAAATAATCAGTAGTCTTTTCTAACACCACAGTTCAAAGGTTCACTGGTCTTCCTTATACATTGTCCAATTCTCACATACATAAGAGGCAATCAAAATACCATTGCTTAGGTGAGGCACAATGTCTTCCTTATGGTATCTTTAATGGAAACCTATGAGTTCACATAATCTTAGATTACATATTAATTTTTAAACATTACCATCTTTCATAATGCTGGAAAAACAGAGATGCCATAAGTGAATGCCTTGAAAAATTTATTCTCTTACAGTTTAAAAAAGAAAAAGGAAAAAACCCACTGTCATTGTCCAGTTGGAACCAACTCATAGCTGATCATTCAACAGGCAATAAATCACATGAGAGAAGATTGCTCATCTCTCTCCATCAAAGCAGCTGGTGCGTTCAAAATACCTCCCTTTGTGTTAGCAGCACAACTAAGCTACTTATGGAGTGTTGTTGTTTATTAGGTGTTGTCATGTTGACTATAACCTATGGAAAATAGATGTAAGCCTTGCTCTATCCTGCTCCATGCTCACTATCTCCTGTATGCTCCAGTCCATCGTTAACAGTCCCTGAGTCAATTCATCTTGTTGGGGGAGGTCCTTCTCTTTCACTGACTCTCAACCTTCCCCAACATTGTATATTTTTACAAGGACTGGCCCTGTCCTAACATTATAAACCCATGTTATACTACGATAGTAATGGTTTTGCAGTTTAACAGGGAATCTTTGGTGCCTAAAAGCATGCAACCTTAGGCACACCAGCAGGACTTGTAAGACAAGTGAAACTTTGTTTTCATGGGGAGTTAGAAAGAAGTGAGTTGAGCTCATTCATGCTTGTTAAGCCAGCCCAGGTACAAAACTGCTTTATCCTCCCCATCTTTGTCTATGTCAGAGTTTGTAACAAGGTAGACTCAGCAGTGGTCTCTTGAAGTTGATAAATGACATTTTAGTTCTTTGCTGAAGTCAAACTCCTGTGTTGATTTAAACTTGTACATTTCCCTCTTCCCATATCCCTTACCTCTTGAAAAGTGTTGTTTCAGCAACTTCAGCTGCTTAATTAAAATTGGATGACAGCTCACAGAAAGAGTATTTGTTCTTTTGATAGTGACTCACTGAGAACGCTTCTGTGTCATTGTGCAAATAGCAAACATAAATTCTCCCAAATATTCCATCTTGGAAGCAGTTGAAATACTTGAGGAAATGTTGTCCCTGTGTTTCATATTTTCTTAGTTTAAGTAAATACATTTGATTAAAAGTCTTTCTTCAAGAAATTGAGCATAGAAATCTGATTACTTCAGCACAACTGGTTTCGTAGCTTCCTGAGTGCTGACATGCCTTTTACTCTCTGGGACCAAAAGCAGCATGAATGAGCTCATTTGAGTATTCGGCTTAGTGCACCTGGTTCGCTCTGGGAATTCTCCACTTGTCTGATTCTAAGGTTTGCTCCTGATTCAGAGGTGGTTTTAGATGTCTGCCAAAAGAAATCCTCTTTTAACTTCAAATGAAATGCTGAAATGAAAAAGGATCACCTCCTCCTGTTACAGAAATGGCATTTCTTCCCCTTCTGCTGGATGGGCTCAAGCTTCTGAAAAGAAAGACGGTGTGGATTGATGAATGTTTGATGGATTTTCCATGTGAATTCTGACTTTGAAAATGGGCACTTGGCTCAGGCTGTATGCTCCTGGTGTCCGGAGATGACAGACACAGGAGTTAGAGGATGATTTGTCGCCAGATTGCCCCCAGGAGACCCTGGATGACAGACTTGTTAGCTGGAGTGCCACTCAGCACAGATTTTCTGTCTTGGCACAATGGATATGGGATGGGGAGACAGCCAGCTCTCCACCTGTGAGCACACAGGTTCTTTTGTGACTGTAAGACTGGCAGCAATGCCCTCTTACCCAGAAACCAAACAAAAGAGGCAGCAACAAATCTACAAACATGAGGCGTTTCCTACTGACAAGCCCATGCTACCAGTTGTAGACAGCTCTTTTTTTGGCTGAGAAACCTCACAGTTCAGGGAGAACACAGAGGCCTGTGAGGAAAGACTGAGAGGCCGTGCCACCAGAGTTAGGCTGTGGTCTAAATGAAGTTATCACACCTTTGCTGCAAGTAGCCTTTACTTGGATGCATGTGGTACTGAGAGTAAAGGAGAGAAGTGCCGTAGGATCTGGATGAAGAGGTAGCCCAGATGAAAGATGCCTGTTAGTGAGGGAAGGAGAGCTGTAGAAAGTGGAGTCTGGTTGATTCAGAACCACACATCACTCACTCAGACTTTGCACAGGGCCAGCCTGAGAGTGGATGCTGCTGCTTGCTTTCATGCTGTCTGATCCTGTTCCTTTAGGCGATGATCACTACAGTGGCCTTGGACTCTGAGGGCTGGTTCCCCTCACCTGTGGGCATGAATGAGAGCATAATGCTGAACATTTTCAAACATCGTATTTAAGACATGCCTCCAGATGTCTCTCTGGAGAATGAGGCTCTTGTGGAGCAATGACTTTTTAAAAGCAAAGGCGAGTGTGCATGGCCAGCTCTCTCTGCCCAGTATGGCCTTGCTGTACTGCTGCCTTCAGGTGAGCTATACATGGCCCTGGCCAGACAATGATTTTTTCACTTATTTTCCAGGTAGGCATATTATGAGTTAGGATCCTTCTGAATGTACACTTTGGAATAACGAGTCAAAATGCTATAGATGTGTATGACACTGAAGCCAATTTAGGGAACTTTGTTCTCTGTACCAACTGTGTAGCTTTCCAGTGGGTAAAAAGATCACCCATTTCTGAGGCCAGATTATCTGTTTGTAACAAATTCTGGTCTACACAACAGCTGCATCCTGTCGAAAGCTCAGCTTTTACATCTATTCAGTTCAGAACACAGTGTCCTATGCAGCCTTGCTTTCTTTTATTCCCAGTGACGGGGGATAGAGGAGTGGGTCTTGGCTGTAAATTCAGAAGTCCTTGTAACTTCTAATCAGTAGATCCCTTTTCTCTTTCATCTCCATCTGTCTTGGACTAGCCTAACAGATATTGGCCACCTGGCAATGCACATGACCACCTACTCCTTCGGGTCCTAAAATTCAGTGGATTGGCTCATCAACCTTACCCCTCCACCCTTCAGAGTATGATGTCCTTCTTCAAGGACTGGTCACTCCTGGTCATGTGTCCAAAGTATGTGAGGCAGAGCTTCAAAATCCTAGCCTCCAAGGAGAGAATTGGTTTCACCCTCTCCAAGATAGACTTACTTGCTTTCTTGGCAGTCCGTGGTATGTTCAAGACTCTTCTCCAGTACCCCAGTTCGAAGGAATAGATTCTTTTTCTGTCATCATTAGTCATTATCCAGCTCTCTGATGCATAGCCAGTAATTGCGAAGACCATGGCCTGGATTAGCCACATTTTAGTCTCTAGACTGACATCACTGCTTTTTAGCACTCTGGAGAGGTCCCTGGCAGCAGATTTCTCCAATGCAATGCTTTTTTATTTCCTAACTACTGGTGTTAAGACTTTTTCCATAGATACGATCAATTTGTTTCCTGTGTATTTCATCAGGCAAGATTCATATGTACCATTGTCATATATATATATATATATATATATATATATATATTTTTTAAAAAAACACATTTTCATTTAATTCATTCGATATCCAAAATTCTATCATGTAACCCCTCCCTTCAATTCTTCAATTCTGTAATTAAGGCCATATTTTCCAACTTTAAGCTTTTCTTCTCTATTTCTAACATTTGCATTTCAATCACTAGCTTTTATTAATGCATCTTGAAGGTTTGTCCTGTCAAATTTTTACAAGGGCCCATTTAGTCATATAGTTTGCATGTGACAGGGGAGGCTAGTCCTCAGAAAAGGATATATTATTGCTTGGAAAAGTAAAGAGTCCGCAAAAAAGAAGAAAATCCTTAAGGAGATGAATTGATACAGTGGCTACAGCAATGGACTTAAGCACAGAGGATGGTGCAAGATTGAGCAAAATCTTGATTTCTACCCTCCCTGGAGCTGTTCCAGTGGGACTCAAACTTACCTAGATCAGCAGGGTTCTGAGAATACAGTTTGCATCTCTTCACCTTCTCCCTAAGGAAGGATATGCATCACCTCTACTGACACTGTAGTGTTTATCCTTTGTCCTTTGTTACAGCTCAATCCTTGTCTGTTCAGCAACTTCATCAACCTTCTCTTCCTCCCACTCTCCTTTCCTTCTCTGCCAACCACTTTTTTAAGGTAAAAAGTAAATTTAGATTTATTAGAAGGAGTGCATCCCTAAAGAGACAGACCCACATTCCCTAGAAATAAAGTAATGGAGGGTGGCCTGTAATACACTCTTACTTTTTATCTCCCTCACATTTTCTCCTACCTTTTTACATTTCAAGTACAAGCAGGAAAAGGATTCTTACAGCAATTAGTAAGCCTGATTGTAGTGGGTTTGTGCTTAAATAAAAGAGCCAGAACTAAGAGGATCATTATCTGTATACCTCCTATTCCTAATTAAGTTCATTTCCTCTTAAGTATCAGCCTTCGATAAAACGTTTTAAAAGAAGAATTCTGTGTTACTGTTTTGCTTCGTTTTATTTATCATGACTCATGTAGCTCCGTCCAGTAATTGTTTGCTGCCAATCTAGTCATCCCCTGTATCATAACGATGCCCTGGACAGCAGGTGCAATTTTAACAGGTCCTAGGCTCCCCCTGACGAGCCACAGATGGATCTGATCCTTGTGTTTCCATTCACAAGCTTCCAGGAGTAATTTTTCAGGCTTTTCTTTCTGTTTCATCATAGTCTGGATGTTCTTCTGTAACCTGGGGAGCATCTCAGGAACAAAGAAGGCTCCATCAGCAAATGGCTATCACTGGCCATGAGTGGAACCAGGCATCCTATGTGGAAGGCCATTAATCTATGAATGTCCCATGACTTAAAATCATATTTGTTTACATACAATGGGGAGTGTAGAATTTATTTCGGAAGGTTGTTTGGAAGACCTGTCAGATGGTGAATGGACATCTGGCACATGATAAAGATTCTGCAAATGTCCCTTCCTTCCTCATCATTCTGCATGATTCTGTGGATGTAGTTTGTGCTGAATTTGGGGCCATATAGACTTTGTAGGTAGACCCTTATCTTTCAAGAATATTTTTGGTATGTTCTGCTTTGTAAGTGATTGTCTTAAAAACACCGTGATCCTCATATTTTTGCTATGGTCTCCATGACAGTTGTCATATGAGTATAAGGACCCACAGAGACTGGTAAGAACCTTATTCTTTTTTTTTCCTCTTTTTTTTTAATTTAGGTTGTTTATTTTTCATTTCAATGAACATCTACAGAGATTTTGGAATTCCATTC